>NW_025764740.1:0-191692 GCF_019669845.1 Emericellopsis atlantica | reverse complement strand
ATAATATTTACTTAGTATATAAGAAGCCTAGCTTCACTATAGCTAGTCTTTACTTAGCTCCTTAGCTATTAATATAGTTATCTACGCAAGATCTATTATCTCGCATATAGACTATAACCCGACCGCTTAAGTTAACGATACCTTAGTATACTTAGTTTATAAACCGACCTTAGATCTACCTACCCTATAGCTAGTCTAACCCGAACGTTATAATAGGGCGCCGAGGAAGTAAATCGCCTAGGGCTAGACTCGTACCTCGAGTTATCGCCTAAAGGGAAGAGTCTGTTTAAAAAATATAGGTTCTAGGTATTAGAGACGTTTATAGTAGACTTATCGAAATAAGGTAGCCCCTAGGACTATCCTTCGGCCTTAATACTCTATCCAGCGCAGAAGTCTATCTACGTGAGTATACCTATTAACGTAGAGTATAGGGCGGTAGATTTAATATATAAGAAGTAATATATAGACAAAGGGGCACTAGGAAACCGACGCTTATATTATTACGTAATCAGGATACCCGAAGATACTAAAGATATTCTCGCTCGTATGCAGTATATAGTTCTCTAAACGCCGCTATAATATCACGCCTAGAAGCTATTATTATAAACACCCCGCCGTCGAAGGCATACTTATTTTAACTATAATGCCAAACTCTATATAGAGGAACTAGGCTCTTAAAGAAGATTTAACTTACTCGTTAATAAGCTTTAAATAGGAGCAGGAGACGTCACGGGACTAAGAACTAGTAAGACAATTATATTGCCCGGAACCTCGCCGGCCTCTTACTCGAGTCTCTCCCGCACTATATTTCTATTAAAGAGTAATACTCTTCTAGGCGCAGGGTAAGTAAATCGCGATAATCTAGGAACCCTTTAAGGTAGGCAAAGTAATAAGTAAAGAACTTAGTGAATAAATAACTTAGTTTAGAACTATCTAGTAGTGAGCGAACGCCTATATTATAGGCATGAGGGCGCTATAATATCCTATAAAAGAGTGGGTTAAACCGAACCTAGTGGAAGGTTATGGAAGGTTTGATTTATAATAGCGAGTGTAGTAGTGCTAGCCTTCGAATATTATAGAAGGCAATAGAAGCACTGTATTTATAAGCGCTGTGGACCCTTATAATAGGGCCTGAATAGATCCCTGTAAGGGTTCTGTGAGAGGGCCTCGTAAGGCACTTAATTAAGAGGATTAGCCCCCTATTCTTAATAAAACTTAATCGCTATTGCTAGCACGTCCTAACCGGTATTAGGATAATATACTACTATTAATAACATATCTTCGTAATATAGTGCCTTAGGCCGGCCACGACCCTCGGTTTCCTATATTAGAATATCCTCGAGGAGTGTTAAGTTCTAGTCGGGAGCCTCGTTAGTAGATTTGCCTATAGTATTATCTTCCCTCGCTTTAGCTTATCGGCGACCCTAGAGCTTATCCCACGATCTATCCCTTAGTTTGTTTTTTTCGTTATCCACGACTTTAGCTAGTCGTGCGCCCGTACTCGCGAGAATAATATACAATCCCGATAGGTTTATTCTCTATCGCTTAAGAGGAAAGATACTAGTATCGTAGGCTATATTAAACGTCTATAGGACTAGTAGATTATCCGGGCCTAGCACTAGCTTCCCGTCGATATTAGGCGGTCGAAGACTATATTTAGGAATAAGGTAGGCGTCGTGCTACTAAATACTAGATTAGCTCTCGTAAAACTTTTAATATAGAATAGAGGGGCATACTTTAAGGACTTCCCTACTATCGTTCCTATCTATATATTAGCCCGTAACGCTACTATATAGCTATTTAAATTACCGCTAGTATTCCTATAACGTCCCCTCCGACCTAATTTTCCACGTCTCGCAAAGGTAATCTAGGAAATCCATAGCTATCGCCTAGTCGGCTTATTTAATCACGTCTTTCTAGTGCCCTAGCTCGGCGGATTTATAATATCTAACGAACGGTTAGCGAGCGAAGTATTTAATAAACTACTTATCACGCACCTTTTCTATTAAGAATAGGGGGCTAATTATAACGGTTACGCCTAACCGTTGCGCTATGGGCAAAAGATCAGGCATTGATCGAATGACGAGCGATCAATACAGGCGTAATAGCTACTTATAGGGGGTTACGAGGGACCAGGTCGTAACATTAGCTCCCCTCCTCCAAGAGGTCATCCCGACCTCTTAGGCTCTCCACGCACTAGCCTCGCTAGCGCGATCCTAGCAGCTACTAACCCCTAAGGCGTTCCGCAATAGTCATGCCCAAGCTATTCGCGCGGAGCCTTATTAGCGGCGGGGCTCGAACAGTGGACCTTGAACAGCAGCCCCCTGCCCGACCGGGCCACCAGCTCTTTTCGATCAAATTATAACGGTTACGCCTAACCGTTGCGCCATGGGCAAAAGATCAGGCATTGATCGAATGACGAGCGATCAATACAGGCGTAATAGCTGCTTATAGGGGGTTACGAGGGACCAGGTCGTAACACCCTAATTCGGCGGATTTATAGTATCTAGCGAGTGGTTAGCGAGGAAATAGTTTTATAAACAGTAGCTCGCACCCTTTCTATTTCCGTAAGATACCGGCAATATTAATTTTAGTATTATCCGCGTAGTCGGGCTTAAGGAAGTAGACTTCCTTTAACTACTCGCGAAGGGCAGCCCGTTAACCGGCGCTAAGCGGCGCGGACTTCTTCTTTACCCGCTGCTACTTCTCGCGCTAGGTAAAACGCTCGATAAAGTCGGTATAGTAAGTAGTATACTCGTTTATATCGCGGAGGGAGCGGTAAGGAGGCGATATAGCGGGCTTAGGTATAGGCCTTAACGCGAAGAGGGGTTTAGAATAATAAAAAGAAATAGACAGGACGCATATACTATAGGCGGAGGCGCCGCTATCTTATGTGCTCCGCTGCTCGTAGCTTAGGAAATAAGATCGGGACTCTCGTTAAGAAACGGACAATGGTCTGCCTAGCTATTAGTGCTAAAATACGACGGCCAAGCGCCTAGCAGGCGCGGGTGATAGCGCTAGGCACTAGGGTTATCTAACCCCTCTACCACGCCCCACCGAGGTACCGTGTACCTGCGTGCGCCTATTGCCCCTCACTATCAAGACCGCTAAAAACGGCGGCCATTGCTTCTAGATTCGGCGGCTCGGACAGTGCTTTCTCGACTTGTACTAGCGTTTGTCATTTATCAAGAACTTCAGCGCCTCCGTGACAACCACCACCACCCTCAACTAGAAAATAAATACTATGGTCGTAAAGCTGAGCATGAGGAGATTATAATGGATTGATTTATTTATCATAGAAAAGAATTTGGCGGTGCGTACAGCGGATTGAATGAGGCAGCAAATAACGGATGTGCGTGTGTGCAAAAGTGGTTGACACAGTTGGCAGTTGTTGATCTAATATGCCGCTGTATCTTTTCCTAGAACAGGCCCCTCACTCTGAACTGAACTGTACTCCTACTCGGTTTTAGCCGCGATATTTCCGCAGCCATGCCCTGTTAGCGAGGTCCGGCCAACGCCCGAAGCGCCGTAGATAATCCGCGGCGCCTCACTTAGCCGTGTTCACAACACAGCCAGCGGCCCCCAGATTTCCCGCTGATTCCTCCTCAATACCTAAGTACCTTCATTGGTTGCCCCGTTGTATAGATAACAGTTATGATACCTACGTACATGTGCGCTAGGCTCTCGTGAGGCGAGCACCTCGTGTATGCGTCTAAAAATTTGGGCGAAACATCAGTTTCGGTAGCTTAACCGTGATTGTGGCCATTGCCAATTTCTTTGTCGAGGTGAAAGGGCCAGACGAGTCAGCAGCCACGCCGAAGCGGCAGTCAATCCCGACATGGCTCTGGGAGACAGGGGTCAAGCTGCTATATATCCTTACCTGAAGTCCGAGTAGAGCTATATCAACGACGCCCCACCGCGGTTGCACTTATCTGGATGGACACCTCAAATTAAATGCTAACCATGTGATGCAGCCATCCAGGGCCGAAGCGCAACCAGAATATGTCTTGGCACAGACTAAAGGTTTTGCTTTGGCTGATGATGCAGATTGGTTTCGAAAGGCGCTTGGTACACCGAACTTGGAGATCTGCGTGTGGTATATCAGAAATCTGGCTGTTGCTCGTGATCTTACCCCTCAACAAGTTGTGTTGGGTGGGGCATACGGCCCCGCTCCCAGAAACCCTCCGTTTGAGATCACGATATGTCAACGGCAAAAACCCGCAACCAGTGCTCCACAAGTCTATTCAAAGCGATGTCTGACACTGTTCAATCCCCTGAAATTAATGTCCGAAATGTTCAAGACTGCAGCAGATGCTCTGAATTTTCGCTAACGACGAATAACAGCCCTAAACCGCCGAACGCCCACCGAGTTTCCTCGACCTCCCTAGCGAGCTTCGCAATACGATATACGAACTCCTTTTATTGCGATCGACATCTATCAATCCTTGGCACCGAGTCCGATACGAGCTCGTGACTGGGCTTTTTCGCGCTAGTAAAAAAGTTCACCATGAAGTTACGTCGCTGTTCTACGGCCAAAACCGTTTCGATTTTACTCATATCGACCCCCAGACCCTGGCCTTATTCCTTGAGCAAATCGGAAGTCAAAACTCAGGCTATATTCGCCATATATTGATCGAGTTTCCAGATTTCCTCTATCTAGACCCTGGTGATGTCACCCTCAACGAGGGCAGCGTCAGCTTGCTCGCGGGCGTTCAGAGAAGCTACGGTAATCTAAGCTCACTCACAACGTCTTTGCATAGTACAAATGCTCTAGAACAGCGGCTCGACCAACTAGACCACTTTGGCGTTGCTGCTGAGGCGCTGGAACTCGTCAATGCTCGCTTCAGAGCCATTTCGTCAACACAAGAGATCATTCTCGAGGTATACGAGAATAGACCGGGGTATCAAGTAAGAAAGAAAATGGAGGATCTCGGATGGAAATTCAGCACATCAGTTTATGTGGAAGAGGAGGACTAGGACAGAAGTTTCAGTGACGATGACTTTGATGATGTTGGCTATGACCATGATGATGATGGGTACGATGATTACGACATCGACAATGATAGTGATTTCTGGAGGAAGGCGGCAGACTAAGTCATCAGTATACGTACTCATTGATGCCGACACTGGTACTGGTAAAGGCGTGCTTGGTGTCGGGGTGTCAGTTTGACATGAGTTGTTGTGGCGTCCGGTTTTAGCGATGTTTCCTTGTTCAGCTAGTATCTTCAGAATACCTTGCGAAGCTTCTTAACAAAAATAGGCCTGCTGTCCCACTTGTGGCACTTCAACATCGTCCACTCGGATATAGCTCACGTTGAAATCAGGGATGTCGCGGTAATGATGGATGGCTGTCGGTGAAGACGTGAGCTGGGCCAGAAATAGTACACGCGGCTGTAACTCGTCACAAGTAGGAAGGAGAGGAAGAGGATGGGTCGACCTGCGCGACGTACTTGCCCATCCGTTTGGCTTGGACCATAATCTGTTGAGGTGCGCTCGAGGCATTGCCTTTCAACACGAGTCTTGAACAAAGCTAGATCAGCAGCCTCCAAGACTCTTTTTTCTGTTTCTGGAAGGGGGCGTGAAAATAAATTCACGGGTAAGGATCGCAAGACATCGCCTGGATTCAATGTATCCCGCCGCTGAATTACTTAGGACATCAGGCAACAGAAACTTCATCTGATCCGCTCTCAAACATGTCTTGCGGGGCAGAGAGAGGGACAAATCGCAAAACGTGAGATAACGGAATTCGTGCCGTTGTAGTGGTGGATACAATGACCCTAAATCTACTGAGCCTCGCAAATGCGTCAGTCAATATTAAGAGCGAGGCGAAGAACTAGCCAATATCTACGTGATCCACTCCCCAATGGCATAGCTTCATCAGTTATCATGGTCATCATAAATCATTTCCCCATACTCATCATTATGCTACCTATTCTAACCGGCTCAACATTTCCGCAATAAGGGTAGAAGAAAACCCATCCAACGTATCCATGAGGTCCCGAAAATTTTTATACTTCCATAAGACTTCCACCGCATAAGTAGTATAAATGCCAATGAGTTCCCTCAGTGGATCCGCGCATCCCTCACGGTTAATCGTATTTTCAAAACAATACTGCACCAACGGTATAATATCCTGTAACGCTTCGTTATGGAGTGTGAAATTCGCTAGTGCTTCCCTAAGGTTCCGAAGAGCTAACATTCGCAATCCTGATAGTCCGCAAAAACGTAAAAGAGTGCCAAAAGTCAAACTATATACAGCTTTATAACACATCCACGCACTCGGAAGGGAGAGTTTTGACTAATGCTCGATAACCTTGTGGTGCTAGGCATGCCTCCTTGACTTGCACGGAGAAGCTTCAGATACGAGTGCACGATCTCTTCGTCTACTAGTGCCCCTGTGGCTAGCTGGCTCATAGATGTTGACATAGCGCTGCTGCTATCCCCGACCATCTGTGCCACAATGAAGGCATGGCGGACTTATTTCCCGGCCACTATGAGCGGCTGGCCTTTAACTGGGTATGGTCTGGTGGTGGTTTCCTAAGCCGTCCTGATCAGGCTAATGGAGTCGCTTGACATGGGACCCTTGGCGACTCTAGCGCGGCGATCGCTTTAGCCAACGAACCGACGCTGCATGATAGATAATGCAGTGGATGAACGATCTTTATCATAACGCGCGTCTAAAAGGAGCCGTTGCCTATACTAGAAACCCCTTAAACCTTTGCTAGAGCAGCCCTGCCTTGGCGGCGCTGTATCAGAACAACTATTGCATGTCGAATAGTTGCGAGGAAGACTATCTAGTGAAGGACATCCATGTCGGACGTGACTCACGATAACATATGGTAGACTCGTCCACTTGAAGAGGCCGCGCTTGCGGTGGAGCACCCCGGACATCAGGACAGTGATATATTCGTGAGTCTACGAATCTCGTGGAGAGATTGCGAGCGTGAGAAATCAGCCTCACAAATCCCATGGTCACCTGCTAGTATTGAGAACGAGCTATTACAGAAGGGAAAGGAAGAAGCTAGGAAGATAACGGGAGGGGATGCCACCTGGCCGAAGCAACTGCTGGCAATGAAATCAGCAAGCCTAAAAATAGCTCGGCAGAAGCAACATACGACCATCTGCCTGCCCGACGAGGTTGACAAGTACATTTTAGAGGTCACTGGAGACTTGGAACATGGTTTAGTATCTCCCGTTGTTAACGCGATAGCTCCAAGAAGGTAAGTCGGGGTCAATCAAGCGAGCTCAGCCGACGGATGCTTCCACTCACCTATGTGGTTCAGGTAGATGGGACGACCAACATGTGTAAGTTAGTCCGGGTCTGAGAACGCCATGCAGCCACACCAAAGGCTGGAAAAAGGGACTCGCAACGGCGACTCTTAGGTGCGCACCTAGGTGCGCATGTAAGTGTCACGTGTCACGCACCTAGGTGCGCAAATAAGATTTCTTAGTTAGCAGAAGCCCACAGAATCCGCTTCTGCACCAATCAGATACTATGGTCAACGACGCTCGCTACGGCGCTGCCACTATCGATACTTTCCTTGGGATTATCCAAGCGAGCCTTATTTTCTAACGCACGCTTAAGCCATTAATTTTTGCCGCAAGGCTTCCTCGTGATTATAAGTGATTCTCCGGATATTAAGCAGCATATTAATAATACATTACCCCCCGAAAATAAATATTCCTCACGCGAAGACCTTGTCTAAGCAGCGAATATATAGGCCGCCGCCAGGGGCTATATATTCGTTACCACGAAGTCGAAGTTATTAACAAGCGGCCGGCGGACCGTGTTCCTTGGCTGTGATCGAGTAGGAATAAGGCCAAGTAACTCTATCCCGCGCGTACGGTCTACTATATCAAAGCGCATAGGATGCCAATTCTCGGTCCTTGCAAAAGAATCGCTAGATAAGTCGGTATAGTAGATCACGCATCGTCCTAATGCTAAGTTCGGGCGTCACAACCACGGCCTAAGCTTCGATATTATAGCTCATCCAGTCCATCGCTAATTATCCGATACTAATATATCTATTATCCACGACCTCGCTAACGCTAGAGTTACACCTAGAGATATCCGCTCCTACCTACGCACGCACTCCGACGCTAAAGCAACTTAGCAAGATATCTATAATTATATTACGGAAGGTAAGCGAGAGATATAAGAAGGGTAAAGCACGATCTATACCCTTACTAATTAGCTTAAGACAGAGGGCTTCTAGAGTCGTATCCGCTTTAACGACGATAGTAGGGTCACGGCCGTGTTATTTACATACCTAGAGTTATTAGGGTACCTAAGCCTCTACCCGGATACCCTTATTTTAGATTATACCTATAAGATAAATAAGTATCGGATGCCCCTCCTAGATATAGTTAGCGTGGATGCTTACTAACGATCGTTCTATATCGCCTTTGCCTTCCTTAGCGGAGAAGAAGAGGCAGATTATACCTAGGCGCTAGACCGGTTGCGCTCGATATATATAGCCTGCGGCGTAAGGCTGCTATCTATTATCCTCACCGATCGCTGCCTTGCCTATATAAATGCTATGTCTTCTTATTTCCCCGAGGTAGTATTACTTTTATGTCTCTAGCATGCGAATAAAGCGGTCCTTGCCTATTACTTACCGAGCTTTAGTAATGATATTAGCGGGATAGAAAGCTAACTTATATAGTAAGATTTCTATAGGATATGGCATGAGATTGTCGTATCTAGATCTAACGAAACCTTCTAGCAGAGGCTCTAGGCCCTTAAGTAACGTTATACTATAATATATACCCGAGAAGTTAGGTATATTATAGAAATATAGCTCGATCTATATAAGGAGAGGCTTGTGAAGGCGTGGGTCGATAAGCACACGTATTTCGATAATATGGTTATATCCCGCACTAAAGGCATTTACTAGCTAATTAAGATCTATCTTAAGACGAGTCAGCTAGATCTCTTTGATGCTTAGAAATCGATTAAGCGCGTAGTTATTAATCAATTAGCATCGCTACGGGAGAATCAGGCTAAGTAACGACTTCGTATACCTATCGAACTCGCCGGGAGGCTATATAATATCGTGCGCGGCTAGGTCTCCTACGAGGCGTTGCGGAGGGTTAAAGGGCAGAGGAAGTTACTTATACTAGACAAGGAGCTTCCTGCCTGCACAGGAAGATTCACTACGTCACTCGGTCTCCCTTGCGCTCATATACTCGAGCCTATTATACGGGAACAACGCCCTCTTTAACTAGGCCAATTCCACACACACTAGCACCTTTAGCGTGAAAAGAGGCCATAGTTCCTAATCGAGCCAAGCAGGCAATTTAACCGAGCCACGGCTAGATCGACGCTGCCAAAGACAAGCACTCGCCGCGAGCCAAGCGTATTTGAGGCTATCGAGGGACTATCTAGGAAATCGCCCACATACTCAGCGTATAATAAGGTTAGCCACATAAGGATATCGAAGTTATATAGCCTGCGCTACGCGCATATCATATCTTTATTAACATCAGGGCCAGCGTTAGCGTCAGCGTCAGCTTTAGCGTCAACGCCGACTTAGGGCGTCGCGCCTTCAGCGTTAACGCCGACTTAAGGCGTCGCGCCTTCAGCGTCAGCCCCGACTCACAGTATCGCGGCTTTATCGTCAACGCCGCCGCCAGCATTAAGCCCGATCACTCCACTACGTATACTTTAGCCCTTATTATATAATATTACTAACCTTTTTAATAGAGTTCGAATTACAGCTAGAATTAGGGCTTAAACTAGCGTTAGAACCACAGCCAGAGCTCACGCTAGAACCACAGCCATAACTCCGTTACGATTATCCATGCGCTATATACGAACGATATATTGCTAATCGAGAGGCCTGGTATAAAACGCTGCCGTAAGGCAGCTTAAAGACTAACTAACAATATCGGAAGACGATAGGCCTACTATTACGCTATAGTAAGGAGGTATATGAATATTATCTTAACTATAAGCGGATAGGCAAGCAATGCGCCGTGAGAAGGCCACGCAGGGACTAGACTAAGGAGGAATAAATAGCCTATCTAGATTAGGAAGAGAAAGAGGACAAGCGAGTTAAGGCTTAGGTTACTACTACTATAGCCGAGGAAGCAGCTAGTAAGAGATCTATCCGCAGACGAGGGATATAGGATTATTAGGATATAGCGGAGAGGGACGTTGCGGAATAACAAGCGTTATACGAGGCATCACGCTTAAATTAAGTAGACGGCACGCTCGGCAATAGTATCTTCAATAACAACGCTAACGGTATCTTCAACAGCATCGCCAATAGCCTCGCTAACAGCCTTATATATCAAGTTAATTCCTCGCGCGTATAATATTTGCCCTACCGCCTAATTGCCTGCCTAGATTCCCCTCTTTATTCACTTCCGCGATACCCTTATATATTAGGATTACGATTAATTTAGTAACTTAGTCTAATAGTTAAAAAACGAGATCTCTTTAGCGTAGTGGTTGTAGGCTAGCACATCCTCTACGCCGAAGCTAGGTAGCTGGCCCCGCCTGCGTTCGTCGGATTCCTAAAGTTGTTAGAGATATAATCATTCGTGGTTACTGATCTAGCCTGGGTTAATTAACTCTTAGGAGTCTTTTCTGAACTTATACCTACGATAGTTCTTAGTGTTAGCTTTAATCTGTCTCTCCGTCGTAAGACGCGCTAGCTAGGTCTAGTAGATCTAGGTTCGCATCGGAGTAAAGTAATAAGTTATATAAAGAGCGAGGATTCGTACCTTTTTTTGGTTCGGCTGTGACTTATGCGTGTGCCGTGTTGTGATACTATAAGCGAGGGGGCCGTAATAATAATACACGCTTCTTTATGTGGTTATTACGAACGACAATGCTATGCGATTAAGCCCGAATAGGAAATTCATAGAATAAGAGGTTAATAGTTCGAATTAACTAAGTAATTGTTTTTTATTAATGATTGCTTGAACGAGGGAAGTTATTGATATTATGAAGTCGTTAATAGTGCTGGTTAGCAGTAATGCCGCGGCTGACTAAGAAATCTTATTTGCGCACCTAGGTGCGTGACACGTGACACTTACATGCGCACCTAGGTGCGCACCTAAGAGTCGCCACTCGCAACTCGTGGGTGTGGATGGCAGGGATGTTTGGGGGGGGGGGGGAGGGGCGGGGCCACGGTCAGGGCTGGTCTGTTCACGAAGGCATCGAAACTATAACTACTAGTCCCGCTTTCCTGACTTCATTCTCCATTCCAGTATATGGCCAAAGAGGGGAAGGGCGGGGGCTTGCTTAGTCTATAGTCAGTTATGGCCAATCATATCCATTTTGTGATATCCACCCCGCGAGCTAGACTACGCGTTAGCTCCATCAGACTCTTAAATCGTGCCAACCTAATTCAATATATGTAGGTCTAGGTCATAAGATGTTAGCACGTGGACGTTCGTTTCAGAAGGTTTGAGTCAAGACTGGAACCCTATTTCACTCGTAACCTCGTTTCATATGATAACACTGCTAAAAAGGTCTACCTCCTCTAAGTCAAGAGACTGGTACAACTTGAGTGAGGCAATGGACGATATCTCTTTCTCCAGAATTCATGAAGATATAATTATCTTCAGCACTCGCAAGATAAACGCATACAATGCGACTATATGGAAAGGCTCCGTTATTATTCTCGGCGGCGATCGTACGATACTTCGAGATATTCTGGACTACAAAAAGGCTGCCATAATGACGGATGGGAATTTAGCCGAGGGCAAGTCTAAAACGGATGCTACAACTGAAACCCATAATCTTGACTTAACGTCGTTATTGTTGGGTCCATCATATCCACTTAATAAAGAATTCGAACTCATAGAGGCCAACGTAATAAAGGTAAAACACCAGGCTGACTCTCTTTAACCTACTTCAATTAGAATACTAATTTATAGAATGATCTAGACGCACCTGAAGGAGGAAAGGAAATACAGAACAAGATCGCAGGAAACCTCCAAGTACGTATCGAAAGCAGCGGAGCAAATTTTTATATGCTTCAAAGTCACTAGTTAGATACATTCGGCTAGTCATGTTATAAGGACATCGACGATAGGACCTCTGCTCACACACGTAAATCGTATATGCAATAAATCACAATCGCAAATCAACGTCTACGGCGGCGGTGTTGCCAGAAAAAGAAAATACTGGCTCTAAGGGGCGCTAATAATCGCATAACAAATCTCCATATAAGACATCGAGTCTTTTAGCTTTATAGCATCACTAGCCGAAACCGAAGTCCGCTTTACAATCGTTAAAGTAAGGCTCAGGGTTCATGGTCAGGCTTCGCCATGCGTCTAATGAAACCCCGCATCGTCGGAATGCTAGTATCGGAAGAAAGTTAATAATGCTCCCGAGGCAGGGATTACATCATGGACTAGCTTCTCCTCTACCTTCTCACCATAACTTCAACATTTAACACGCAGACCTCGAGGAGTTTGCTCTTCTTCAGTATCTTTCTTAATTAGAATATCCTAATAATATTTAACGGGCAGAATTACGCTTACGACGCTTGCGTCCGTGGCCACCGGGTCAGGACCTGCGAGCATTATGGTAAGTATACCGGCATCTGCAGCCGCATCCCGCGTCAGGCGCTTAGATCCGGTGCAAATCGTTCGTGAGCTGATAGAACTAAAAATAGGACGTCCTTTGAAACTTATTAGCAAGAAGGGTCGGCCTATATCGCAATGCCAGCACTGCCGTAGTCTACGGAAGTCGCGCTCCGCTCACGTCAAGTATAGCTATGGAAAACAAGCGAATAATAACATTTTGTATATAGGGTTCACAAAAGGTAAAGCAGGTAAGTTTTCCCGGAGTACTATAGTATTTTTGCCTTTTAACCTTTTATCTTTTTCACAGGAAGTTACTATTGTAACTACGGTGGCCGCTGCACCTATGCTCACAAGAAGGAACAACCACCACCAGATACGACACTAGATACGATTCCTCAACCCGATAGTTCTACCGAACTAGACATGCCCTATATAAATAAAGGTGGATTTCAACTCTTCGGCTCTATGGGTGAGCCACATCAGGAGCATCGTCGTGTAACGTCGCAGATCCCGGCAGCCCTTCAACAGTTCGAGACGCAGCTATCGGTCCCCGGCATATCTTCTAATAGCGGCGGCTATTCGACAAATACCGATTTCGGGCTGTTCTATAGTCCACATACGGCAGCTTCAGTACTTAGTATAGATCGGAGTTACTCCTACATCGACTAGAGGAACCACATATTCGACACGACGAGCAGCGCCATTCAGGGGCAACACGTCCACGACTCCGACTTGCGATAGCTTTCGCAGCCGACACAAGGCAATATACCCACATCTGTTTCGGAGGATATGCAAGCAGCCGCTGA
This sequence comes from Emericellopsis atlantica, assembly GCF_019669845.1. Taxonomy (NCBI): domain Eukaryota; kingdom Fungi; phylum Ascomycota; class Sordariomycetes; order Hypocreales; family Bionectriaceae; genus Emericellopsis; species Emericellopsis atlantica. The sequence continues at coordinate 178,340 of NW_025764740.1, read as the reverse complement.
TTGTGGCTCTATTGCTCATATCCCGTGTGAAGACCCGGCGTTACTGCCAGAACCTATCACTGGCGGATCGAGTTATACCGATTCCCTTTCTAAGGTGAAAGATTTGGGTTATTTTGGCTAAGAAGCGTAATAAACAGGGCAGGCTTAACTCATGACATCAATAGGAAGCGTAAGGATGATATATTGCGCATGCGGCGCTAGGTTACACTATGAGATAGGAATAACGCGAGAAACACCATCAGCGCATCAGACTCGCGTCATATATTATATCAGGAGGCGGCCTTATCGCACTAAATCGAACATATGCGAGTCACTCTTGCCTCACATCTTTATAATTATAACTAGGGCTCGACAGAAAACCACATGCCTAGCTCAGACAAAAGCCAGCTACAGCGCTATATATATACCAACCGCCTAGCCATTATACCTGCTCTTACACCATAACCACGTGCAGCAGAAGCTTGCATCAAAGGCATAGCGTAGAGCATCCGAGAACATGTATAACCTTGCAGGCACAAAACGCTCGTTCACGAACAATACCATAATAACAGGGCGCCAACCAGGACAGTAACAAGCACAGTCGATCCACCAGGGTAATACGCTATCAGCCTAGAACCCCCGCTTCTAACGACGACTTGGTCGTACTGGCCGACCAAGGCTGGAAGTTAGTCTCCGCCCTCGACAAGAACTACGGCCATACCAACCTAGAAGATTCAATGCCAAAGAACGCTACGGAAGTTAGGGGAAAGAACTCACAACAAGGTGCCACTAGAGATGGCAATAGAAGATCCAAGCACCCGGATTATCAGTTACATACCTAGGTAATAATCTATCAGCGGCGATGATTGGTTTAGACTCCTTAGTAAACACTTACCGAATCACAACCCAGCCCTGCGAAGGGAGACCAGTCGTATCACGATATAGAGGGTTCTTAAGGTTAAGAATATCCGCTGGGGCATCCGCGATCGTAGCGTATAGGAAAGTCCCCACACCAGAACCAAGGACCCAGAACTTATAGCCATGAAGATATATTGGATGGCCCATCTACGCAGCACGTCAGTTCTAAGTATTCGGGGACGTGGTTTAAGCAAAGCTACGAGACGAAGATTCCCCACGCGCAGAGACAGACCCACCTTATCCAAAGACTGGTTTAATATACCCATGACGATGTCAATAGTTAAGTTAATCGGTAAGTATCTCGTCGTGACTGAATCCCAGCCTAAAGAGATATTACCGTAGATAATAGGGATAGAGGGTTCCTCAAACGGTGCGCGATCGATTACCCAGCTCAGAATATCCGTTTGATTCACCATAAAGGACAAGGTCTTATCGGCTAGACCCGACGGCGGCGAGAGATTATTCTCGAACGGAGTGAGCGCTAAAGCATCAAGCAAAGCGGCGCCTGATTTGGCTGATCCGTTAACATACATCGAGTCGCTAACCAAATCTTCTACGTTATTATTTGAGGCCTTGGTAGTCTAGTTGCTCGGGTGTTAGCGGACACTCTTCAAGGACTAGGATAGAAAATTTCACATTATACCAGACAATCGCCCGTCCCTCAAGAACTTACTGCATATCGCCGCTCGGGAAAGTTACGAATCTAAGATAGTACTCCCCAGGCGCCCGATTGAGCTTAACCATAACGGAGTACCGCTATCCGAGTTCCATATAAAGAACCTAAGCGAGTCAGTTAAGGTTATCCCCCAGTCTCGATAGACTTACATTAACTTTCTGCATATTAGTATAGAGGCCGTCAGCAGCGTATACGAACATCGAGTGTCCATCTAGAGAGACCCGTAGGGCACTAGCGGCGCCAGAGTTAACCAGGTTAAGAGCTAACCAACCACGGGATTAGTCCGCGGCAATGGTGAGTAAAGGTAAGGAGGTGTTAGTGCAGGTCTCGGCAGGCAGTACAGACATATCAAACCCCGGCTTAAACATCATAGGCGGCATACAGCCACGTAGGCTCAGACTTCCCATTCCTGGCATATCTAGCATAGTCGACGACGCAGCAGGATAGTTCACCGATAGGGAGGGTGGCGCCGGGTTTATCTCAGAGCTCGCATGCCCCTCCATCGACGTGTCATACATATATCTTTAGTCCAGCATACGTAGCGCCATAGCCATAGATATCGATCGCCCGGCTGCCGAAGTCAGGGTTTCAGACTCTACTCCGAGGCCCGGCCCAGATTCAAGGATAGCCTCGGGGAGACACTATACCCTTCCTTAGCCGTTAGCCAGGATACTATCGACACACGATAGGAACGCACCCGTGCTATTATACCGCGAGAATATGGCATCCGAGAGTTCGTAAGTCCAGTCATTTAGGAGAATATTTGCCGCATCTCTTTCGGCGGCCAGGAGTGCTACGACATCGTCGTCATTTTCAGCCAAGCCTGCAAACGGACGCTAACGCGAGGCGGACGGTCGAATAAGGAGGGGGCCACGAATAGCGTCGTTATAATAAGCTCGGAAGTAGGAATAATACCAGAAAAAGCCATATTCGGATGCAGCGGAGAATCGATAGGTAAAATTGCCGCCCGGCACTATAGGAACCTAAGAATCTATCAGCAGTGCTACAGCAATCTTCCTCATTAAGGGGCGTATAGAAGCTAACCTAGGTAACACCCGGTACTCCATCCATGTTCGGTGTCCCTCGCTGCAACAGTCCTAGCCGGCAGGGCCATATCAATGGCTGTTATTATTCCGAACGGTATCGAATACAATAGTAACCTACCGTGCCAGTGAATAGTCGCTTCCACATCCAAGTCGTTTTAAACAAAGATATCCAAGTTATCTCCCTCATCAACATCTATCAGAGGACCCGGCTGCTAGCCATTAATCAGGTACACCTCACGCTCGAATCCATCTAAAAAAGTCAGCGGGCCTTAATTAATATAATTCTTAATTATTTCTTAGGGACTGCTTAAAGGATTTACGTGCCTAGAGAGTTAGAAGCGCTATAAAGCTTAAAGCTAAATTAGCGTAGGGCCGCCCTTGAGCCGACAGCATGAAGGGCGATAGTAACACACGTCACAAGCTTCTATGCGTAGACGTACATATTTCTACTTACTAGAAGAACGAGATAAAAGTTTGTTGAACGGAAGAGTAAACTACTATTAATGTTGAAGGCTGAAAGGATGGAAGAACTAGCGCGATTGAGTGACAGTAGACATGATCAGGAGGTATGTTTATGGCGGCTAGGGATGCACTCACCATTCGTTTGCCCCTACTATTGTGCTAAGTTAGTATCTACAAAAGACCTACAGGGATTTGCGGGACTTATGCGGCACTAGAGGCGAAAATCCGAAGAGTAGGGGCAGCGTTCGATAAAGCTATTAGACCAGCATCACCACAGATCCACTCTACCCCTATAGTGAGAGATATGTGCTAGCTTTAGCTTCACTATAGCACTCCCTCGATAGCAAAGTATAAGTGTCAAGGGAGACGCCACTACCAGCTCCGAAGCAAGTCAGCAGATTCGCCTACTGCTAAAGAGGTAGTAACGTCTAATTAACGAAAGCTACTAATATCCAGAGGCTATAAGCGACCACGATTTCTTAAAAGGTCCCATCTCTCCTACTCCTTTACACTTCCCGTCAAATATTTTATTATCACATCAAACCCTTTAGTGCATAATTTACGCGCCTATCGAAGTCTTCGTTTTACGCTAAACCACATCCACTTTAGGAATTATAGGTAAACTTTCCTAAAGCAGTCAGCCTTACTACGACTACCTTCAAATTCCTAATCTACCAAGCAAGCCTCTCACGGATACGCTACTAAAGTAAAGCGTAGCGAAGATAGCACAAATTAAGAGAACCCAAGCCATATCTAGCAAACGCGAAAGCAATCGTGAGGATATAAATGAGCGCGAGTACGAACGGTTCGAGATAGAGAAGCCTCAAGCGGATAAAGCTATAAAGACCACAGCTCAAAGTAGGCAGTCTACTCGCGGACTAGATCTAAGAACAATTGCAGAATTGGCCAATTTGTCCGAGGGGACTGAGGTCACCTTTCACGCCACGAGAGACACCCTGCGAAGTACATCCCCAACCCTCGAGATCCTCCAGTTTCGAGACAGAACCGATTCCATTCAAGGGGTGCTTTCCCGCACAGCCCAGAATACGACCAAGTCACCCCCGCCCAGTCCCCTATCCCTCGTCCAAATCACTAGTATACTCAAAAGGCCCCTAGGCTCCTTCAGAAACTTTAGCCTCGAAGTTAGCATCTATTCCATTCTTCCACTACATGAAATATACGACGCACCAGAATTCTCACCAGGGCACATAACAATGCGCATACTCGACCTCCGCCTTCCATTTAATAAAGCTTTATTCCGCATGCGTGCTATAGTTCTCCGAATCTTTCGCCAGGTGCTCGAGGACCGAGAATTTATCGAGATTCAAACGCCAAAGTTACAGCAAGCAGGGACAGAATTATCAGCGGAGGCATTCGAGGTAGACTACTACGGTCGGCGGGTATCTTTAGCACAAAACTCGCAGCTAGCAAATCAACTTACTATAGAAAATAGCTTCGAAAGAGTATACGAGGTAAGTCAATGAAATTCAAGACGACCGTAGTTTACAAGAAGCACGCTAACTTCCAAGATCGGTCCTATTTTCAGCGCAGAAGTCTCCAAAATTCAAGAGACTTTTGCTAAGAGCATCAGTATTAATATCGGGATAACTTTCGGCAGATCGTATCACGATCTAATTCAAATTATTAACAGTATACTAAAGTCTGTTTTCGCTGCAAAGCAGGCTATTCCGGAGCTGCGGATTATTCGCGAACGCTAGCCCAGTAAAGACATTATATAGCTTAACGAGACGCCAGTCATCTCTCTTACCGAAGCTTTACACATACTCCAGATCGAAGGCATAAGTACTCCAACGGAACACTCAACGCTTCGAGATAATATACGATTAGGCGCTTTAGTTAAGGAAAGATATATAACGGACTACTTCATCCTTAATAAACTCTCCGCCAACGAACGACCATCCTACGTCAAGAAAGCCGAGGGTCGTCACTAGACGGACCTATTTAGTATTTTCTTACGAGGCCAGAAGATTTACATAGGCGGGCAGTGGATTCATAAGGCAGAGGAGTTTCGGTACAAGATAAAGCAGGCGCAGGCGCAGGCACCCGAAAACGATACCGAAGATCATCGCAACGGGTTCGGCACCAGCACGCCATCTCACGGCGGTACCAGCCTCAGTTTAGAGCATTTTCTTAAGGTCTTCCTTAAACTTCACGACATTAAATATACCTCTTTATTCCACGGCAGCAAATAATTTTTAGAACTCTATTCTAGAAACGTAGACGCGCAAGACTTCAGCTCAGGACAAGAATCCTCTAGTAGATAGAACAAAACATAGATTTATGCACACCCTCAACAAAAACAACATATGCTATGCTATTCGGAAGCCGACGATCGATATCCAAATCGAGGAGCATAAGCAACCTACCTAGTCAACCTACCGGATCAACTACGGGACGAGCCTTACCTTTTCATCGATAAACTACACGTTGACGTAGCACGCGGCCGAACTATAATATACTTGTTCATTCAAAGATCTACGTAATTTGCATATTTGGAAATCAATTTTTTATCGACGTTATCGGCCTCCATAGCTTGCGTGAGGGAAGTAGCGACCAGCCAAGCGTCGGCTAGGAGCTGTCCGTAGGTGGCCATCTAGACAGCTCAGAGCTAGTGCTTAAGGAGAAAGCCAGTAAGCAACCAGCGGCGGAAATAAGCGTTACTAAGTCATAAACGGGAACGAAAAACGGGAACGAGTTCATCATCGAGAAGCTTCTCGCCACGGTGATTAAAACAGCGAAGTAATACTTACCAGCTTACGTCATACTTAGGCGGTGCAAATAGATCCTTGGTAGGAGAAGAGATCATAAAATGCTATCAATTTGCCAATAACGAATAACGTCACGTGGTCCACAAGGTCGAAGAGGTAGTTGAACCCATTAAAGGTTCTGTGAAATTATTAGTTAGCCGTTAGTGGTCAACATAATTATAAGCAGCGTGCTCGTCGAGGTTTCCAAGGCGTGGCTAGACAAGCTTTAAGAGGCGTATCGTAGCCTCGGCTTCTACCGTGTCCCAGACTAATCCACGAAAGCAGAGAGAACTAAGCTCATCAGAAAAACAGGCTCGCACGCACACCCCACAGATATAGATATTCAATATTTATAACAGGTATACCGGCAGAACAAGAGGCCCGCACCAAAGCGATACAATTCCGAGCTAGCAGCGTTATAGGTAAGGAGTGATATCTAGCTAGATGCTCGCTATGTCAGCTAATAGGACCTAACCCTAGAGGTGAGCAACAAGCTGTAGGTTCTCACCATCGATAAGTAACAGCAATCTATATGCTTTATCAAGTTAAACGTTCCTCGATCTTTTGAAGAAGCCCATAATAGTTCAACAACAGCTCGCGATCCAGGATCCTAGACGGCCTCCATCCCAGGCGTGCAGCTCCATCTGATTAATATCATAGACTCATCACGTTTTCGGGGCCTGTTTCGCGACAGACCTTATTTTACATCATCGTCTATGTCGGCCAGTCTTCAGTTAGGAGCTCCGTCTTAGAAGCCATGTCGGATCTCTACTATAGAAAGCAACTTTTTTACCCAATTCTAAAGGAGCTCATCCTTCGTAGTAGTCTCCACGAGCATCAACGTACATCTTTAACGTGCCTCACGCACACTTATGATCCTCAAAACGCAACACCCTTTTCTAGCACCATCATCACTAGGCGGAATAAAATAGGTGAGATTTTATAACAATATAATAAGATATAATATAAGGGAAGAACTAAGCACAAGGTTCCTTGCTATCCCCACTTGTGCAGTGTAGATTGAGACTGACAACGAAGGCCACAGTGGCAATCAACAGCCCGGGAGTCGAGGATATCTTAGCGACCATCGATTCACTAAGAATAATTACGATACAGCGTCCACCACGCCTAACCTATTCCTGCTGCCTCGAGATTATAGCAAAACCCTATAAGCGCTCCGGTTGCGGCCACGTGATCATAGTGATATTACACGTGACCTACACGTACCCTCTGCGGAGGCTTCGATAATACAGTAGCTTATTGCGAGTAAAAGCGAAACACAAGATCTGATTATATAATACACATCACGTGCCCTCTAGACTAAGCGTTTCCGGGCGGAATAAATAATTCATTCATTCATTCATTCATTCATTCAATAGCTTATTTCGAACCACCAGCATAAACTCACTATCGCTAGTCAACCCTACGCCTTTCCTCGTAACTCCCGACAGAACTCTAGGTTCTCTCTCGTATAGAGCCCTCTAGAGCAGAACGACTTCTAGTCTACTCCTCTTCTAGTATCCGCCGTGTCTTTACCCAGCCGAATAACGTTTAACTCCGCAGGCAAAAAGCAACTAGGGATCGCGTTTAAACTTATCGCTTATCTATTTCCCGATTCGAACGGATAGACTCGCTTATATACTATAGCTATTGCTCTCTAACCAGATATTCGAGTCAGTTAACCTCGTCCGCGCCGCCTTTCCCGAGCTTTTCCCTTAACTATCCGAACGTTTAAGGTTATCCGAATTCGAATAGCTAAACTAAGACGCGGCGATAGCTATATCCGCGAACGTCTAGGGTACTCTTCCTAATGCCTTAATTAAGTCTCTTAATAGGTATCTCCTATCTTAGCGCACCGCTCTCTCGCTTACCTAACTTCTTTTAGCCTTTTCCTTATAGGAGACTATTCCGACCTAACCGTTATTACTAGAAGGATTTACTATCTACACCGTAATATCGTCTGCACCTACTCTAAGGTACTAAACGCGTTTTGCTATCGTAGTCTCAAGATCGAATCCCACTATTTAGATAGTAAGGCATCCACCGCGACTATTAACCTTACCGGTAACGATCCTTATGCTATCGACTATATACTATAGTATTTCTACCGTTTCTAGTACGATATATTAAAGCCTAATCTCTAATAAAATAAGCTAAGATAGTCTCGATACGCGGGATACTTAAACCGTAACTACCCTCTACTCTCGTCTTATATATCCGTGTCTATGCGCTCGCCGAAATATATATAGTTAAAGACCTTAAGGCGCTCTCTCTTTAAAACTTCACTAATATAGCCGAATATCTCTAGAATACCGACGAATTTCTCGACGCTGCCCGCGAAGTTTACACATCAACGATTAAATCTAATAGAGGACTTCGCGATATTATTATAAAACTCATCATCGGCCTTATCAACTCCGCTACCGGCTCCCTATCCACCCTGCCCTCGACCCGGGGAGGAGTAAGATTCGTCGTTATTGCGTGTCTTATCGTAAGAATCAGTGCTAGCGCTATTCTCGTCGTCCGAGGAGTCGTAGGCTACATAGGGTTTCGTGGTCGCATAGCCGCCAACATTCCTCACACGCCGTTAAGCGGTTCGCCACGGTCTCTCTAACCTACGACATGATATTCCGGTCGCGTGCATTAGCGACGATGCCTCGTTCCCGCAAGCCGTGCCTATTGCCATATCTATGCCTTACTCTTACGGCGCATTCGACGAATTTGACAATGGAGAACAGGCCTCCGGGGCGGTGCCACCTAAGCGGTCTAGACTATCGCTACCTAGGCTGCCCCTGCTTCTGGTTCTATATCTCTATCCAGCATCGTGCTCTTAGGGTATAGAAGGCATCGCAGATAATTGTAAGGACGGGCACGGTAAACACTCTCCATCTATACAAGTCTCCTCACTAGGTTGGCCATGTGTCGGCGGAGCTAGTGGATGCATAGATTCAGGGGCTTATGTCATGTTTAGTATTACTTTCAAATTTACTTCGGCGCCACCCCAAGACATTGACAGCTGGGATTGACGTACAAGCAGCTCTTCAAGATCGTAGCCGAGGATACTACGGCTGCCGTCCCGGTACTCGGCAACGTTCATAAACTAGGGAGTGACGCTTCTTACGTATCCGTAGGCGCAAGCAAGGGTCTCCTAGATCGTGTCAACCGAGAGCCCGGGCGCTTCGAGCCCCCCCCCCGGGAGCTCATTGGAGTAGGACCATGCCTTAGGCAAAGTCTCGACCTCTACGGTATCGCTGGACTCCAAATAAACATCGGCGTGAGGCATCGTGGCGTTCGAGAAGGGAGTAGGTGGCTCCCGTTTCAATGACCATGTGTCCCGAGGGTCTTTTGAGTACCTGTCTCTCCGCACACAACCTGCAGAGCTGCCAGACTCAGCCCCAGGGTTACCTCCTCGCGATAGACCGGCATCCCTGGGCTTCGTAGAGCCTATCGGCCGGAACATGCCGAGTCCTGGTCGATCCGGCATGCCACCCTCCGGACCGTTCTCTCTGTAGATTGGTGCTTCTACAGGGTTTGTACAATTGACTACCCCTATTGCCGATAGGTGGCCCGCTCGGACCGTGGAGCTCGCAGCATATCAGCGGAGCCACCACACCCATTCGACGATGAGCGGGCCATCTTGCGGGATTAGCGCGCTCCTACGGCACACTCCGGCTGCGAGGGTGCTTCCCGGGGATGCACGAACCACGCCCATTCGATGTGGCAGCACACCCTCAGCTCTTGCGAAAGCCCAGAGTATGCATCGATCGACAGGCACTCTGTGCAGCCAGCACACCCAGTTCAACTTAGCGCCCCCCGAGGATCCACCGCGCCGTCTTGGGCGACGGGCGCAGGATTGACTCCAGTTGCATACCAACGCCTCTTGCTGGTCACACCCATCCGGACGCTTGGCGCGCAAGGGCCAAACAGATTTGATGGGAATGGCCCTGTCGCCGGCACCGGATTGCACATGGGTTCCCCCAGATATTATATAGTACCTAATCCTGGTTCCCGAACGGCCATATGCTGTCGGTGTGAGCGTGATGACACACCTTTGACTACGTCCAAGTCGCATAGGCCACTCCTTAGTGTCCGGAACCCTGCCTCTTTTGAATAGACATGGTACCAGCAAGGTACACTTGATTTCCGCATCAGACTATTACAGCTCCTGCCGGTCGGCGGGTCCGATACTGAAAATCCAGGGAACTATGTCTGGTTGTGCCAGAGCCTGTTGGCTTATGAGGGTGTCGATGCGAGCGATGTTTCCGTGCGAACAGGAAAATGACCATGCCGGAGGCAACTGCCAGTGTTGCTGCCCCGACGATAATCCCGGCAGTAAATGCCCGTTTCTTGGGGGACAGGGTGGGCATGTCACTGCCTTCCAGGCTGCCTGCCACCCACGAGCTGGCCCTCTTGTGGTGCGGGCTGTGTTCTGGTCAGACGTGCTCGCGTCGGCAGATTCTGTCCATACGTGTTGCCCTGTTCGCGAGACACCGACCAGGGACATCGCTTCCGTTGTTGCTTCTGTGGAGCTTCTAAAAACATCGGGCCCCCGGGTTGAAACTCAGTGCTGTCGCTAGAAAGCCACCAGGTGCCATGCGCATGTCGAAAATCTCCGGCAGTCCCGGGGTAATTGTTGGGATGTTAAAAGCATTGGTGGCAGACTAGAGTTCCAGGCCAATCCTTTTCATTAGAATATAGAAGTAGGAGGCCGTATTCGCATCGGATTAATCTGCGTTCTTCCGTTGTCTCTGGAAATACTTATCCCCTCGGGGATTACTCCAACCCTATTGCAGTTATCTTCAGAACCGTTAAGCGTCTAGAGATATCCATTCCCGTAGAATACTAACCTACGCCGAAGATCTATTAATTCTCAGTATTCCGGAACTTTTTCCATCAAGTAGAGGTTTACGACGTTATGAGGATATTGCCATCCTCCGTCGTCATAGCATAAGGCTGGTCGTCAGCATAAATCTGGCCTTCGTTAACCATGGTGAGTAGCTGATAAAGCCCGAAGAATTACAGTCAGTTTTTAAGCCTCGTTGACCGGTGGATCGTGAAATCTCATTAGGAGCGTGGCTTTGGTGTGTTGTCTTGTTACGACCTGGTCCCTCGTAACCCCCTATGAATAGCTATTACGCCTGTATTGATCGCTCGTCATTCGATCAATGCCTGATCTTTTGCCCTTGGCGCAACGGCTTAGGCGTAGCCGTTACACAGCCGCTAAAGTAGATCATAAACCCGTGGGCTTGCCTCGAGAGCTCGGGCTGCTATCTCATAAGAAGACATACTTTGAGGCTGAGGTCTCTTGCTGGTTGTGGTGCTCGAGAGACAAGTAGTTGGCCGAAAAGGCCTATGGTTAGTAGACAGAGGTGACATTTAGCCCAGCCTAGAGAGCCTCTTTATATATTGCTAGAATCCATTGTGGCTGCATCGGTCTTCCGAGGTCACGGAGTGAGTAGGGTGGGTTGTGAGATTTCGAGAAAGTCGGCGTAAGACAATAAGCGCGGTTCAACGAGGGCCGTGCTGTTGGATTGATCAGGGCGATATATGAACGGAGACTTTCAGCTGCTTTAGATCGCCCACGTTATGCTCTGATGCGCTGACGACGGCAACTTTACTCCAGTAGCATAAGAGCTGTTTAGTCCACCGTCGCAGCTAGAGCTCTGCTTCTCTTATGAGACTTCCTACGCTATAACCATGCTGGCCAAACCCGTGACGGGCCATACCAAGCCGTTGCGTGTCTGTGCAGACGTCGGCATGGTTCACAGCCATTGTTCTGGCTCGGGACAAAAATATCCATGTTAAGGTCGCGTGGATATATTTCATCCAACCCTCGAAAATATCTCTTCTTCTATGTAAGGCACTCTGTGACGTTCGGGTCCGACTAGCTATAGGGTAGGTAGATCTGAGGTCGGTTTATGAACTGAGTATATTAGGGTGTCGTAGACTTGAGCGGTGCTGGTCACATTCTGGTGCGATAGATAGTAATCTAAGCGTTAACTATTGTATTGATAGCTGGGGAGCTAGGTAGAGACTGACTATGGTGAAGCGTAGCTTCCTATATACTATGAATGATTGTAGGGGATCGCTGGGTAGTCGTGAGCCAGTTCCCCATTGTTACACGTTAGAACGTGGGATCAATGGTGAGCCATGGCGGGTTACCTTCATAGGGTGAATGATTGGAGGAAAAAGTGGGGGGCATGTGAGAGGCGCATGCGGTCGCATGTCGGGTCGTAACACACTCCCGCAGTTGTCGTCTCGTGTCTCGTAGCATCAGCTCCAGGGTTGTGAGACTCCACACTATGCACTCGAGAGGGATCACTCCCCACAACCGAGACTGCCCAAAGATCGAAATCCCAAACATCCGAAGCGTATACAGCAATGCGCCGAAGAGGAGCGCCAGCAGATGGTAATGCGTCACTTTGGGCTGCACTAGTGGACCTCGCCTCATGGCCTCCGCCATTGTGCTGAGCTCGTTATTGGGGTGCTGGACAGGGTCCTCTTTACACCGCTTAGCATGGACAGCATCAGAGTGGTTTGTGCAGGTACTCGGGGTCATGGCAAACGATAATTTAGGAGTTAGTATTGAAGCCTTTGTGGTGTGAAAGGCCGACGGCAAATAGGAACGAACGTTGACAAGCTCTTGCGACTGATTTGCTTTGGTGGGTGCGCAAAATGTGGCAAATGCGAAATAAATTACTGCACATTTCCAACCATCGTGTTCTTCGCGACGACTATTATAGCGACTACACAGCCGCGTAACATCGTTTGCCTCCCTCATACCTCGCCGTGCCGGACACAAAACACGCCGAAATCATTCCATGTCGTGATTGGGCCCGGTTTGCTAATGGCGTGCTGTGGCGGCCCGGATAACATGGATGGACGCTTCGCGTGAGTGATTTGTGCGCTGTATGACGTGGATCATCAGTACGTGGCGCTAGTCTCACTCGCGCACAAACCGCGCATTGCGTGTGGCTTGCGGCTGACGCGCTTTCGTCGCCCAAACACGCCGCGACAGGGTTGTGCACTGTTCATCGCCGACTGATTCGCGGTGTTACAAACCGCTGTATGTAAGGCGCAGGGACTTTGATTCTGCGCAGTACAGTACTGTACTTGGAAGTTTGCACTCAGACGAAAGTATGTCTTCCAGCCATGCGCCGTCTGAAGTAAAGAGAGAAAAAAAAAAATCGAAGTATTGTATACGCTGGCGAAGATGTGGATTGCTGTGCTGTGGCATTGCCCTATAGATCGGTTATAAGATTAATATATTATAGCTCGCCGCGAACGCTTTTGCTAGCGGGGTAGTCATGGAGATCGTTGCAAATTGTTTCGAGTGTCGGCATCGAGGCGGACCTTTCGTAATGTTTTCCGGCGAGGTCAGAGAGTACAAGCACATCTACCTACTTACAACCGATGGTTCTCTTGGTTCGACCGATGCGCTGTCTGGAAAGCACGACGCGTCCGCTATTCAGCGCGAGATATTAAAGCACAGCCTGCGCCCGAAGTGAGCCGACCTGGGCTAGAAGTACCCAAGAACATCAGTAGGCAAAATACATTTGATCGTACCGGCTCAAGCCCCGGGGCTTTCGGATAGCCCGGCTAGACCTGTGAATCTCACAATCCCACCCCGAGTTTGACTGGTTGCTGCGAGACATGTGGCTGCCAAGTTGTTGGGAAAATTAGACAATAGAAAAGAGCAGCCTTCCTGTAAATCGACCGGTCGATTTATTACAGACGCGACAAACAGACGAGTCACAACGCATTCACGGAGTCGGTCGACGCTCACAACCTGACCTGGGGAATGCCAGGGAGGGACGATGGCACGGAGATAGCAGTACGAATGGCGGACAGGTGCGGATGGTATTGACAAGACTACCCTCGCAACATTCACCTCACCGCACCTCAGCTCTACAACAGTCGTGGCGTTCATAGGTTATGGAGATTCACGGCAGTGCGTGAAGCCAGCTCCACCTCGCCTGCGACGATGTCCTGAACAGTGGGAAGCCGCGTACCAATATTTGAACACCATTTATGAGTTTGTGCTTGTACCCTGTTGCCTAATCCTTGCTGTGCTCTCCCATCTCTGCTGGCCTTTGGCTAAATCCTTGCAAACCCCTTCCCCGTCCTCGGGGACACAAATAACACCCTGCGGGCATTGCCAGAGCCCTCCCATGCTTTCCACCCTGGCCCTGGTGGTTTTAGCTCTCCACGATTTGCGTCGCTAAAATTTTCTCGTCATTGGCCACCTTCGGTTGTGGCGCTCGCTCCACTAATTTAGTCGGTCTCTTCACCAGTTCATCCTCGAGCTTGCCCCTTTGCCAGACTCGTCTCGTTCATCGCAGCGTAAGGCGACAAGAAACTCGCGACACGAACGAACCTTTTGTGTTGTCGCAGTCCTTTCTTTCTATCCCGTCTTCTGATTCCTGCTTGCTTCCGTTATAGCTTTGTTGCTACGCACTAGCCTGTGCGTTTCTGCTACCCCGTACACAGTCCCACACCTCGAACAGTGTCCGGCGTTATCCTCCTCGTCGAGGTTCAACAACGACCAACGTCGATGGCCGACTCCGACGTCAAGCACGTCTTTCCTAGCGCCAGCACCATGGGTTCCAAGCTAGAGAATTTCTCTCCCCGGCTTTCGACGGGGGAGACCGAAACAGCCGACCAGCTCCTCGAGAACCTCGGGTACAAGCCTGAGCTGCTGCGCAACCGATCGACGCTCCAGGTCGCCTTCATGTCCTTTGTGCTCGCCTCGATCCCATACGGCCTGGCCACGACGCTCATCTTCCCGCTCGTCGGTGGCGGTCCCGTGAACATCATCTGGGGTTGGGTCGCAGTCTCCCTCATCACTGTCTGCGTCGCTGCGTCTCTTGGCGAAATCACGAGTGTCTATCCCACAGCCGGAGGTAAAGCTCCCCGAACCCCACCCCGGAGCGAAACAACAGAGCGCGCGCATATTCCCTCGTTCCCCTTCATATAAAGTCACATAATTGATCGCTTCGTCTCTACTGCAGGTGTCTATTACCAAGCCTTTATGCTGGCCCCTGCCAACTGGCGCCGCGTCGCGAGCTGGACTTGTGGCTGGCTCTATGTCGTCGGGAACATCACAATCACCCTATCTGTCAACTTTGGCACCACACTTTTCTTCGTCGGGTGTATCAATGTGTTTGAAAAGGAGCCAGGGGTCGGCGTCCTTGAGGGCTCTAACTACCAGGTCTTCCTTCTCTTTGTTGCTGTCACCTTGCTGTGCAATGCTGTGTCTGCTCTGGGCAACAAGTGGCTCCCGTGGCTCGATGTAAGTTCTCTGCTGTCATTCAAACGTAGAGTCAATTATTTTGCTAACTCGAACGAAGACTGCTGCTATCTTCTGGACCTTTGCAGGGGTCATCGCCATGATGGTCACGATCCTTGCCATCGCCAAGAATGGTCGTCACGATGCCAAATACGTCTTTGGAAAGTTCGAGAACAGCTCTGGCTGGCCCGATGGCTGGTCTTTCTGCGTCGGCCTCTTGCACGCCGCTTATGCCACTTCCTCTACCGGCATGATCATCTCGTGAGCTGCCCCAGGCTTCCTCCTCTGTCTCTCATCCATGCGGCTAACACTCTGTAGCATGTGCGAGGAGGTTCAGAAGCCTTCGATCCAGGTCCCCAAGGCCATGGTCGCCACCGTCTTCATCAACACCTTTGCCGGCCTGCTTTTCCTGATACCCATCGTTTTCGTACTGCCCAACATCCAGGGTCTTATCCTCCTCCCCCAGCCCGTGCCTGCCATCATCACGAGTGCCGTCGGCTCCCCCGGCGGTGCTATAGGCTTGCTCATTCCCCTCATGGTCCTCGCCCTACTCTGCGGCGTCGGGGTTACCACGGCCTCTTCGCGCTGCACCTGGGCCTTTGCGCGAGACGGCGCCATCCCCGGATCTAGGTGGTGGATGAAGGTCAACCGCAGACTCGACGTGCCGCTCAACGCGATGATGCTGTGTATGGTGGTGGAGATTGTGCTTGGTCTCATCTACTTTGGGTCCACGGCCGCCTTCAACGCCTTTTCCGGCGTCGGTGTCATTTGCCTGACAGCCTCATATGCCACTCCAATTGCCATCAGCATGTTTACGGGCCGCAAGCAAGTCAAGACTGGGAACTTCTACCTCGGCAAATTTGGATATTTCCTTAACATTGTCTCTATCGGTAAGGCTCCTCATCTGTTCAGACCCGCGTAGTTTATTCTTTTACTAATTTGTTACGCTGTAGCATGGTCCTTGCTAGCATTGCCCTTGTTCTGCATGCCCTTGAGCATACCTGTCACTGCCACAACGGCCAACTATGCCCCGGTCGTGTTCGTCGCCGCGACTGCCATCTCGAGTATCTGGTACTGGGCGTGGGGACACAAGAACTACGCCGGCCCACCGGTGCAAGGGCAGCACCAACATAATCAGTAGGAGCGTGGAGCCGGGTGACTGCGGCGCTGGATAGCTGACCTGGTGCGCGATGATGTATAAACAGTTTGTCTTTATGATACGTTCAGCACTGGTGATGTGCCAATTACGCCAACTGTCATGAAGTTTTTTTTCATTTAGTGGACTAAGGTCGGTATTTTTATACCAGAGTCGATGAGGCTGTAGCCTGGGTTGGCTATAGGATTCTGAGACATCGCAGGCAGACGCTGGGTTGCCAGAAGCCATTCGACCTAAGATTGTGATGTCTTCACTGCGACACCAACTTTCCGACCACGCGAGTTTGTCTGATTTGACTCACGCCTTGGAACAATTGCATTTGTGGGAGCCCCACCGTCGCCGGGGGAGGGGAGCCTTCCCAGATATCCTTTTGCGTGGGAGCTGGAGACGGTCTTCTCATAAGAACGAGGTCGCCAGCCGCGAGACCAGATTTTGCACTTTAGTTAGCATCGACGGTATTGATTATCTGTATTATATATTAAGAAACGCTTATCGATTGTAATGCCGCCTTTAGTCAGCCTATTCTTAACGTAAGTCGGCTGCTGTGTTAATTTGTCGTACGGAGGTCGCTAATATTTATAGATAAACGATAGAAATATGGATAAGTTTACTATCGCTAGTGCTGAGCCCATGCTTGGGCCTTGAGTATGATTGCGATTAGATAATGAATATATCATGCTATAGCCCCCGTATCGAGATCGTAACTTGCTAATGGCTACTTGCCGACTAAGTACGAGCATCTCCTCGAAAAACGGAAAGAACTATCACCTAATTATATCGTTTCACACCGAAAATACCGACGAACGATCGCAGGAGGTTATCCTTTCTCTGCCGCCAGTTGTAACGCTCCGCTCCTATCGAAGCTATAGAGGAAGCACACTCTAGAGGCGAATGAGCAGCGTAAGTAAGTGATATAATATCGTAAAAGGGGATAGCTTAGATAAATACTATCTAAAGATTCTCGAATTTAATCGGAAATAACTATCTATAGATCCGAACTTGCTCGTAACTAAGGTTCTCTACGTTTCTTAGACCTATTTATATATCCGCTGCCCTTAGTAGAATAGTGACTATAGTAGATCGCGCTAACTAGCTAATATAAGCGCGTCGTAGGAAATTACCCTAGGACACGATATATAAATAAACTTACCTTAATTATAGCTATCCGGTCTAAGGGTCTTAGAGTAAAATAATTTCTTAATATCTAGTGGAGTTAATATATTCGCCTAAGTGCCGTTATCTATAGTAAGAGGAGGTAGGGTAGGAGACTATCGAGGCTCCTCCCCTATATTAGTCTAAGCTAAGGCTAGGCTAGCTAAGAGATCGTTAATTAATATAGGCCTTTCGCACCTAGGCTACGACTAGTATTTACTACCGCTAGTAGTATAAGAAGGGAGAGCGCGGACGGTCGAATACTAAGAAGTAATAGTAACCTTAGTCCCGGTGACTTTTGCTTATTAAATAGCCGACTTAGTTACCGCCCCTAGACTAGAGGATATAAACCCTATAGTTCTTAATTAATTAGGGTCTAGTAGACTTCAAAAATCTATATCTCCCGTGCTATTACGACCTAGTATACGGCCACTAACGTATATCACGTAGGACCTATAATTTCGTCGTATAAACCTATTTATATTCTTTATATAGTAATATTATTAAGCTACCGATAGTCTATAACTAACCGTAGCTTCCCGTTCTTCTTTAGTACGAATATAACGGGGTACCTTACTTCCGAGGTAAAGGTCTGAATATAGCCTTTCTTAAGTATTTCGTCGATATATTCTTATAATATCTTAAGTTACTTTTAGTTAAGGTTATAGAGTTTATAGAACTTAGTCGAGGTTCCGGTCTTAAGATAGATTTCGTAATCTTATTAGCTATATTAGGGAATACTTATTTCGAGGGTTTCCTTAAATAACCTATTATATTTACGGTATTCTAGAGGTATATTCTTTATTTATTTTTCTTCTATTATAGGTTTTTTTTTCTTTTCTTCTTATAAGGCTTAATTCGCTTTAAATATCTTCTATATAATATTAGCGATAATTTATTTTCCTTATTTATATCGTATACCCGGTTATAAGGCCTTCTTAGTTAATACTATAGCTTTTGCTTACTTCGGCTCGCTTATATCTTACTATAAAGATCCTCTAGAGGCTAAGTCGTCGCGAATATTTACTTTCTTCTAGCTAAATAATAATTATCGCGTTATTATATCTATCTACGCTAACTAGCTAGTATGCTAATCGACTACTAGATTACTTCTCGTTAACTATAGGTAACCTAGTATTATATCGTATTTATATAAGTCTATAATATCGAAGACGATTATCTTATAGTATCTTTATATCGTTATATCGAGATAATCGGTCTCGCGGTCGATAGTCTTATTATTATAATTAAAGCTTTATCCTTCGATATTAAAAAGCTTATATAATCGAGTCTTATAATTCTATAGTAGCGTATATTAGTTAACTATTACTAATAAGATATAGTTTCCTATTACCTTATTATTTAATAATACTCGTAAGTAATATTTATTAATTTAGACTTCTAAAACTATTTTCTATCCTCCGTTTATTTTTACGGAGTAAAAGGTCTTTAGGTTTTCTTCGTTATCTTATGCCCTTTTTATAAGCGATATTAATAATTTTTTAATAAGTAGTATTCTATATCGATAGTATTATCCTTAGGGTCGTATACGTAGTTACTATCGTATAACTCTAGGTATATCGAGGGGTATCGGCTTCTTTCCTCCTCGTACGGGTAATATATATACCTATAGTAATAAACTCCGTAGTCTAGCGTATATCTTTCGTAATACTTATATATAATATACTATATATATACCTTCCCTCGCGGGATAAGGTATTCTCGTGCCTCGATCCTATATCGTAAGCGTAGCGTTTCCTTCGCTCTTTCGTACCTTTCGCGGTTTATCTTACCTTAGTTAATATAATCTCGATCCGCTTATTCGGTAAAGTTAAATAATAATCTTATATTATTAGGGTGCTTATTATATTTCTTATATCCTTACTTATACTATAAAGTATATTCTTTACTCGTAACTATTTTAATACCGAGTAATATTTTTACCGCTATCTTATAACGTCGGAGTTCTTCTATTTCTTTTTATTCCCTAGTCCTATACTAATTAAATACTTTTACTTTAGCGTATCGTAGATAGTTTATTAATTAATATCTACGCCACGTCTTTTAGTCTTATACGTATACTTCGGGGTATTTTACTAACTACCTTAGTATTATATATCCTATACTAGGTTCTATATATATATATATTTATACAACTCCGCTTTATATTTTTCGTATAGGTTATTAATAACGCGGGTAGCTAGTCCTTTAATTAAGTAAACTTAATACCTTCCTTTATTAAGTATATAGACCTTATAAAAGTAATATATATAAAAGACTTATAAAAGTTCGTAATAATTTAGTATATCTAGGTATATACGCGGGTTATCTCTTAAGACTATCCTCCGGTTTATTACTTAATTAATTCCTTTATTTAGCGTCTAAGCGGGGATAACTATCTAGAGATCTTCCCCTTATAGTAAAGGGTTATATCGGTCTATCGCTACTTTTATTTATTCTCGTAGAGTTACTTATTTATATAGTAAGTTAGTCTTAAGTATTCGTTTCCTTTATAAGAGCTCTTCGTTACTATCTATAGAGTTAGTATTAAATAATTCTTTATTTACGTCGTCCGGGTACTTCCTTAGTCCTATAGTAACCTTATATATTATAGCTAGAGCGCGAGGCCCGTATAGTGCCTTAAGGAACTATCCTAAGTTTTCTTTACTATCCCGATAGGTTAGGTAACTATCGATATAGTATCTTAATTAGTATAATACTTCGTAAGGTATTAATTACTTTCTCGCTTTTTCTCTAGCTTTCTTTATTTCTTCGAGGAACTTCTATCGTTCCTTTTCCCTAGAAAATACTATATTTTACAAGGGGCTAATATTATATCCGGACCTAATTATATTTAGCTACTTATACTTACCTTCGGGGACTAGCTTCTAGCCCTAGCTTCGTTCTTTCTTCGGGGAATAGTATTTACGCGTAAAATATCCTTTCTTACTATAGTTATAGTAAGTAAGGTTCTTTTTATCTATCGCGGCGAGCCTTCGTTCTATCGCGTCGAGATCTATTAATCCTATATAGGTTCTGCTAAGAGCCGTGCTTTAGTAAAATCAAGGTTAGCTTATATTAGGATAGATCCGGTTTCTATTATTATAATCGCGGCTTAAAGTACTAAGGAAGTACTATCCCTTCCTTTCGCGTTATCGTTCGAATTATTAGTTATCGATTTTAATAGCTATCGCGATATAGCTCGCGAGGGTAGCGGGTCGGTCTTCCTTATATAGCTTATCTTTAACTTCGTCCTTAAGACCTCGGTAGAAAGAGGCTATCTTATCTCTTTTACTTTTAGTAATCCTAGACGCGATTTAAGTAAATAAGGCGCCGTAGTCTAAGGCTAACCCTTTTTACTTTAACGCTTTTAGCTAGTTCTCGGTTAGGCGTTCCTCGTCGATAATCCTAAAGGTTGCCTTTAATATTTCTTCGAAGTTATTATAGTATACGAAGATATCTTTCGTCTCCTATCTTCGGTATTAATAAGTATTAGTCACGAAGTCCTTAAGAGTAAGTTCGAACTATACTAAAGCGGCTCCCGATAGGTATCTTATTACGTAACGTACTTTATCTTTTTCCGTACGAAAGATAGATAGGAAGTATTATTAATAAGCTCTAACCTAAGTTAGGAACCCTTAAAGGTCCTTAGTTATATTATCGAATAGTCTTAGTTAGCGTAGCTTTATAATCTCTCTTAGATCCTTGCCGGTAGCTTATCGAATAGTATTATTACTTACGTTATTTATCTCGTTCCTTAGTTAGGCGGCCTATTAATATTATAAGGTTATTCTTTCGTTAAAGGAACGGTAGGCTTCGTTATATTATTACTTATCGCGGGTCTATATATCGATAATTTATTATAGCTACCCTTATAACTCTTAGATTTATCCCTTAAGGATCTTTATATCCTCGTCGTCGGACTCGTCCGAGTCTAAGTCTATAGACTAAGCCGTCTAGGAGGGCTCGGTATACTTAGCCGTGGCCTTACTTACCTTTATTAATAGACTTAGGGTTTATCTTAGAGGATTCGCTAGTGTGACGGTTGGGTCAGACTAGCTATAGGGTAGGTAGATCTAAGGTCGGTTTATGAACTAAGTATACTAAGATATCGTTAACTTAAGCGGTCGTGTTATAGTCTATGTGCGAGATAGTAGATCTTACGTAGATAATTATATTAATAGCTAGGGAGCTAGTAGAGACTAACTATAGTAAAGCTAGGCTTCCTATATACTAAGGTAATTATTATCCCTAATAATAATCTATTTTACTCGTTCGTAGTAATTCGTGATAATCGTAATAATCGCAAGTGCAATCGCAAGTGCGATTATTCGTATAAGTAATAATCGTGCTATAAATAGATAGGAAATAGTAGGGTATGCTTAAAAGCACGTGAAGGCCGTATATTAGGTCATAATATAATACCCCTCCTTCCGAGATCTTATCCCTAAGATTATTTATTACGCGCCTTTCCTTAATCTATTAGTTCTAGTGAGTTTCCTTCTCTTTTAACTTCCTCGCTATGTCCGGCCGTGTCGCTAAGCGTACGTAGAAATTATCTTTCGTTGCTAAAGAGCGTAAGATCCGTCTTCTCGAAACTATTCTCGTATACTCCGTCGAGATACTTACTTGCTCTAATTATAAGCGTCGCGGTCTTAAAACTTATTAGGTTTCTGCCGACGATTCCTCTCGTTACGCCGAGTACGTCCGTTTAAACCGCTTAGCCTACGACGTTAGTAGGGTCTCTACCTCGTAGCTTCGTAAGATCGCCGAATAATATTAGAAGCTCGAGACCGAGCTTGAATAAGCGGAGGAGAAAGTTCTTCGCCTCCGAAAATAAAAGAAACTATAGTTTAAGAAGATAATAAGAGCTATATCTCGTGGTATTAATAGCGTGGAGGAGCTAGAACGCGTAGAGCGGGAGGAGGCTAAGCGCGAGTAAAGGCGGTTAGAAGTATCGGGTTCCTCCGCTAGTCGTTCCTCGACTAAGAACTTTCTAGAGCTTAATTTTATATAGGCGTAGGATACTATATACGAGGACGTGCCGCTCGATCCTTCGATCTTAGCGGATTTTAGTTTAGCTAGGTCCGATAGAACTATCGTAATAGGTGGCTATAGTTCGTAAGGTGTTTAGCGGGTTCTTATATATTTTCGTTACTTACGTATCCTTTTTATTTAATAAGGTATCTAACTTCTCTATTAATTATTTATTTATCGATTATTCGTTCTAGTTCGTAGAGTTCCTCTAGAATTTCTAGTTCGTAGTTTATCCTTGCGTTTTATAGTGCTTTCTTAAGTAGTGATATATAGAAAACTAGATATATCTTTATACTTAAGGGTAGTAATAGTTTGTAGTTAGTGTCTAAGATAGCTTTATCGATTTTAAATAGTCTAAGTTTTTTATAATCGAGCTTCGATAAGGGTCGAGTTATTATAAAGTTTTTGCGTAGTAGGTAGACTATATCTCCCCTCCGAAAGATCGGTCCCTTCGATCTTTTCTTATTATAGTACTTCGATATTCGTATACGTACGAATTTAAGTTATTTCTTTATATATTTATATAGTAAGCGTAGTTAGTCTACTTTAAGCATTACTTTTTTAGCGAGAGGTCTATCCCTTGGTTTTTTATTACCGAACTCGGGTTCGTATCCGTAGTTCGCGTAGAACGGTGAGATTTAGGTTAACTCCGTAGGTGCGCTATTATAAGCGAGTTAGGCGAGTAGTAACTTCGAGACCTAATTATCCTATTTATAGTTAATATAGTACTATAGGTACTATTCTAATATCTAGTTTAATCTTTCCGTTTATTTATCCGTTTAAGGGTAGTAAGCTATACTAAGTTTGTGTTTTATTCCGAGTTAAGCTATTAGGGCTTGCTAGAACTTCGAGGTGAATGTCGTCCCTCGATCCGAAATGATTTCTTCCGGTAGGCCGTGGTTAGCTACGATATGTTTAAGCACTATATATACGAGTATCTCTATATCTATTGCTTCTTAGTATAGTAGGAAATATCCGAATTTACTTATTCGGTCTATAACGATGAATATACTATCGTATTCGATATTAGATCCTAGTTCCTTAGATTTAGGTAGCTTCGTGATATAGTCGAAGGCTATCGATTCCTATAGTCTTAAAGGCACTAGTAGTGGCTTTAGTTCTCCGTATAGCTTATGCCGGACGGCCTTACTATGTGCATAATCCTTATATTGCCTGACGATACGTGCGATATTTACCTTGATTCCTTAGTAGTTATATATTCGTCGTATTTATTTAAGAGTCTTCCTAACTCCTTAATATCCTACCGTAGGGTGCGTATAAATATTAGTTAAGATTTTATCGCGTAGTAGCGGTAGTATCTAGAGTAGTCTATTCCTAGTAGGTCCTTTTCCTATTTCTATCGCGTAGTCCGTAGGTATCTCCTTATTGTGTTTAGACGCCTAATATAGTATTTTATCGTACTATATAGTATCTACTTCGACTCTATATATAAGAAGGTTAAGTACTATTTATATATAGTTCCCTTCGTTATTTTATTAAAGTATTTAGCCCTTAGCCTTTAGTACTTCGGTATCGTAGTCTAGTCGGCGATTAAGCGCGTTTACTTTATTATTTTCCGATCCTTCCCGATAGATAATTTCGATATTATATTCGGCTAGAAATTTAGCGTATCGTACTTATTATAAGCTAAGTTCTTATATCGTAGCGAAGTAAGAGATATTTTAGTGATCGGTATAAACCTTAGTTTTAAACTTCGTTCCTAGTATATATGTTAAGAATAGGGGGCTAATCCTCCTAATTAGGTGCCTTACGAGGCCCTCTCACAGAACCCTTACAGGGATCTATTCAAACCCTATTACAAGGGTCCACAGCGCTTACAAATACAGTGCTTCTATTGCCTTCTATAATATTCGAAGGCTAGCACTGCCACACTCGCTATTATAAATCAAACCTTCTATAACCTTCCACTAGGTTCGGTTTGACCCACTCTTTTACAGGGCATTACAGCGCCCTCACGCCTATAAATATAGGCCTTCGTTCACTACTAGATAGTTCTGAATCAAGTCATTCATTCACCAAGTTCTTCACCTATATCTTGCCTACCCTAAAGAGAAGATTGCTGAATCGGTCGCTTTCTTCCTTTACTAAAGGGATTCCCGGATTATCGCGATTCACTTACCCTGCGCCTAGAAGAGTATTACTCTTCAATAATATAGTGCTTAAATTCCTTAATAGCAGCGATAATTGCTAAGAATTCTTTATCGTAGATAGGGTAGTTTAGTTCCGCGCTATAGAGCTTCTTCGAGAAGAAGGCGATTAGCCGTAGATTGCCGTTGTTGTCTCGTTAGCCGATTTGCGCTCCTATAGCGTAGTCCGATACGTCTATTTCTAACTCGAGTGGCCTTTCGGGGTCGTAGGTTATAAGCATAGTGTTAGATATTATGCTATCTCGTAATGTCTCGAAAGCCTTCCTTTATTCTTTTCCGAATTAGAACTCTTTCTTGCCCTTCGTGAGTTCTATAAGTAGTGCTACGATCTTCGCGAAGTCGCGTATAAAGCGCCGATAGTAGTTCGCGAATCCTACGAATACCTATACTTCCTTAAGGTTGTTTTCCGGTAGGGGCTATTCCTTAACCGCGTTAATCTTTGCTTATTTTATTAGGATTTCGTTTAGTCGGATCGTGTATCCGAGGAAGATAGTTTCTTATATATAAAACGCGTACTTCTTTAGGTTAACTAAGAGGTTCGTATCTTAAAGTATTTTCAGTACCTAATAAACGTGTTCCTTATGCTCTTTAAGGGTTTCCGAGAAGATTAAGATATTATCTAGATATACTATAACGAAGATATTTAAGTATTCCCTAAGTATATTATTAATTATTCGTTAGAAGGTAGCTAGAGTATTAGTAAGGCCGAATAGTATTACTAAATACTCGAATAGACCGAACTTAGTGCGGAAAGCTATTTTCTATTCGTCTCCTTTCTTTATATAGATTAAGTTATAGGCTCTTTTTAAGTTAAGAGCGGTGAACTAGTTCTTGCTATAGAGTCTGTCCTTGAGCTTATTAATAAGCGGCAGGGGTATCCTATCTTTAATCGTAATATCGTTAAGCTGCCGGTAGTCTACGACTAACCGTAGCTTCCTATTCTTCTTTAATACGAATATAACGGGGTATCTTACTTCCGAGGTAGAGGTTCGAATATAGCCTTTCTTAAGTATTTCGTCGATATACTCTCGTAGTGTCTTAAGCTACTTTTAGTTAAGGTTATAGAGTTTATAGAACTTAGTCGAGGTTCCGGTTTTAAGATAGATTTCGTGATCTTATTAGCTATGTTAGGGAATACCCGTTTCGAGGGTTTCCTTGAATAACCTACTATACTTACGGTATTCTAGAGGTATGTTCTTTATTCGTTCTTCTTCTATTATAGGTTTATTCTTCTTTTCTTCTTATAGGGCTTTGTTTACGTCGAATATCTTTTATATAATGTTAGCGATGATTCGTTTTCTTTATTTATATTATATACCTGGTTGTAAAGCCTTCCTGGTTAATAGTACGGCTTTTACGTGCTTCGGCTCGCTTATATCTTCCTATAAAGATACTCTAGAGGCTAAGTCGTCGCGAATATTCGCTTTCTTCTAGTTAAATAGTGATTATCGCGTTATCGTTTCTATCCACGCTAACTAGCTAGTACGCTAATTAACTACCGGATTACTTACTATTAACTATAGGTAACCTAGTATTATATCGTATCTATATAAGTCTATAATATCGAAGACGACTATCTTATAGTATCCTTATATCGTTACCTTAAGGGGTTTAGTTTCTCGGTCGATAGTTCTACTATTATAATCGAAACTTTCCCCTTCGATATTAAAAAGCTTATATATCCGAGTCTTATAATTCTATAGCAGTATATATTAATTAATCACTACTAGTAAGATATAGTTTCCTATCGATCTACTATCTAATAGTGCTCGTAATCGATATCCGTTAATCTAGACTTCTAAAACTATCTTCTAACCTCCGTCTATCTCTACGGAGTAAAGGGCCTTTTGGTTTTCTTCGTCGTCCTATGCCCTTTCTATAGGCGACGTTAGTAGTTTTTTATCGGGTAGCTTTCTATATCGATATTATCGTTCTTAGGGTCGTATGCGTAGTTACTATCGTGCGACTCTGGGTATATCGAGGGGTATCGCTCTCTTTCCTCCTCGTATAGGTAGTATATACATCCGTAGTAGTAGACTCCGTAGTCTAACGTGTATCCTTTATAGTATCTATATGCGACACACTATATGTATGCCTTTTCTTATAGAATAAGGTATTCTCGTGCCTCGATCCTATATCGTAGGCGTAGCGTTTCCTTCGCTCTATCGTACCTTTCGCGGTCTATTTTACCTTAGTTAATATAATCTCGATCCGCTTACTCGGTAGGGTCGAATAATAACCTTAGGCCGTTAGGATATTTACTATATCCTCTATATCCTTATCCGTACTTTAAGGCGTATTCCCTTTGCTTGCGCTTTACCTTTACGCTAGTTTCGGCTTTAACTATTTTAATGCTAAGTAGTGCCTTCGCGGCGTTCTCGTATCGCTAGAGTTCTTCCGTCTCCTTTTATTCCCTAGTCCTATGCTAGTCGAATACTTTCTCTCTATTATATCTAGGACAGTCCACCGATTAACACCTACGCTACGTTTTTTAGTTTCGCGCGTATACTTCGGGGTATTTCGCTAACTACCTTAGTATTATATATCCTATGCCGGGTTCTACGTATATATATTCATAGAACTCCGCTTCGTCTTTTTCGTATAGATCGTTAATAACGCGGGTGGCTAGTCCCTTGATTAGGTAGACTTAATGCCTTCCTTTATTAAGTATATATATTTTACAGAAGTAGTATATATAAGAGATCTATAAGAGTTCGTAGTGTTTCGATATATCTAGGTATATATATAGGTCGTCTCCTAAGACTATTCTTCGGTCTATTACCTAATTAATTCCTCCGTTTAGTATCTAAGCGGGGATAACTATCTAGAGGTCTTTTCCTTACGGTAGAGGGTCGTATCGATCTATCGCTACTTTTATCTATTCTCGTAGGGTTGCTCGTCCGTGCAGTAGGTTAGTCTTGAGTATCTATTTCTTTTATAGGAGCTCTTCGTCGCTGTCTATAGAGTCGGTGTCGGATAATTCTTCGTCGTCCGGGTACTTCCCTAGCCTTATAGTAGCTTTGCGTCTTATAGCTAGAACGCGAGACCCGCGTAGTGCCTTAGGGAACTATCCTAAGTTTTCTTTACTATCCCGATGGGTTAGGTAGCTATCGTCGTAGTATCCTAACTAGTATAACGCTTCGTGGGGTATTAGTTACTTTCTCGCTTCTTCTCCGGCCTTCCTTATTTCTTCGAGGAACTTCTATCGTTCCTTCTCCCTAGAGGATACTATATTTTACGGGAGACTAACATTATATCCGGATCTAGTTATATTTAGCTATTTATACTTACTTTCTAGGACTAGTTTCTAGCCTTAGTTTCGTTCCTTTCTTAGAGACTTATAGTCTCGCGCGATATAACCTTTCTTCTCGTAGTTATAATATTTAATATTCTTTTTATTTATTATAGCGAGCTTTCGTTATATAGCGTCTAAGTCTATAAGTCCCGCGTGAGTTCCGCTAAGAGCGGTACTTTAGTAGAATCGAGGCCGACCTATATTAGGATAGATCCGATTATTATTATTACGATCGCGGTTTAAGGTATTAGTAAAGTACTATCTTTTTTTCTCGCGTCGTCGCTCGAATTATCGGTTATCGATCTTAACGGCTATCGCGATATAGCTCGCGAGGGTAGCGGGTCGGTCTTCCTTATATAGCTCGTCCTTAACCTTATCTTTAAGACCTCGGTAGAAGGAGGCTATCTTATCTCCTTTACTCTTAGTAGTCCTAGACGCGATTTAAGTAAATAAGGCGCCGTAATCTAAGGCTAACCCTTTCTACTTTAACGCCTCTAGCTAGTCCTTAGCTAGGCGTTCTTCGTCGATAGTCCCGAAGGTCGCCTTTAGTATTTCTTTAAAGTTATTATAGTATACGAAGATATCTTTCGTCTCTTATTTTCGGTATTAGTAAGTATTAGTTACGAAGTCCCTAAGAGTAGGTTCGAATTATACGAGAGCGGCTCCTAATAAATATCCTACCGCATAGCGTACTTTATCTTCTTTTATACGAAGGATAGACGGGAAGTATTATTAGTAGGCCCTAACCTAAGTTAGGAATCCCTAAAGGTCCTTAGTTATACTATCGAATAGTCCTAGTTAGCGTAGCTTTATAATCTCTCCTAGATCCTTACCGGTAGCTTATCGAATAATATTATTACTCACGCTATTTATCTCGTTCCTTAGCTAGGCGGCCTACTAATATTATAAGGTTACTCCTTCGTTAAAGGAACGGTAGGCTTCGTCGTATTACTACTTATCGCGGGTCTATATATCGATAATTTGCTATAGCTACCCTTATAACTCTTAGATTTATCCCTTAAGGATCTTTATATCCTCGTCGTCGGACTCATCCGAGTCTAAGTCTATGGACTAAGCTATCTAAGAGGGCTCGGCATACTTAGCCGTGGCCTTACCCTTATCGGCGGACTCAGGGGTTATCTTAGAGGATTCGCTAGCTATAGTATCGTATTGCTTAAGTACTTAATACGGTAGTGTACTAAATAAGAGCTATTAATATATAACGGTTAGGTTAGACTAACTATAGGGTAGGTAGATCTAAGGTCGGTTTATAAACTAAGTATACTAGGATATCGTTAACTTAAGCGGTCGTGTTATAGTCTATGTGCGAGATAGTAGATCTTACGTAGATAATTATATTGATAGCTAGGGAGCTAGTAGAGACTAACTATAGTGAAGCTAGGCTTCCTATATACTAAGGTGATTATTGTCCCTGATAATGATCTGTTCTGCTCGTTCGCAGTGATTCGTGATGATCGCAATGATCGCAGGTGCGATCATTCGTGTAAGTGATGATCGTGCTGTGAATGGATAGGAAATAGTGGGGTGTGCCTGGAAGCACGTGAAGGCCGCATATTGGGTCGTAACAGTTAGGGCCAGCTCCTCATCTTGC
This sequence comes from Emericellopsis atlantica, assembly GCF_019669845.1. NCBI lineage: Eukaryota > Fungi > Ascomycota > Sordariomycetes > Hypocreales > Bionectriaceae > Emericellopsis > Emericellopsis atlantica. The sequence continues at coordinate 148,782 of NW_025764740.1, read as the reverse complement.
CAGCCCGCTAACCACATATCTACCGAGATATACTTCAAGCGACCGTGACGATAGATCTCTTTTAGCTAGTGGTCTCGCCACTAATCGACTCACCGTGTAGGCAATGCAAACCTATCGGCGGCCCCGAAACCAGTGTGGGATGCGACTGTCGGCGCATGTATCTCCGCGTATAACGTCGGCCGTCTAACGCGGCATCTCCCCGTTACTGGATTGGATAAGAGGTAGTCGGGATAGCACACGGGTACGCGCTCTCGGCGGGCGGAATAAGCGGCGTATTTCTATAGCGATAATCGATATTTGTTAAGAATAGGGGGCTAATCCTCCTAATTAGGTGCCTCACGAGGCCCTCTCACAGAACCCTTACAGGGATCTATTCAGACCCTATTACAAGGGTCCACAGCGCTTATAAATACAGTGCTTCTATTGCCTTCTATAATATTCGAAGGCTAGCACTGCCACACTCGCTATTATAAATCAAACCTTCTATAACCTTCCACTAGGTTCGGTTTGACCCACTCTTTTACAGGGCATTACAGCGCCCTCACGCCTATAAATATAGGCCTTCGCTCACTACTAAATAGTTCTAAATTAAGTCATTCATTCACTAAGTTCTTCACCTATTACTTTGCCTACCCTAAAGGGTTCCCGGATTATCGCGATTCACTTACCCTGCGCCTAGAAGAGTACTACTCTTCAATAATATTATTGCTAGTTAGTTCTTAGAAAGTTAACTAAGCTACCCGCATAAGCCCGATGCGCCTCGTCGGCCCTTTCTCCCCCCTTTCGACCGGCATATACATAAGGCCTTCCTTTAGGCGCTCTGTATAGTCACGCTGGCATGCTGATTTGGTTCGAGGCCGGTCTTATACGACCTAGATTATTTCATGGCGTTATAGCGTGTGCCCCAAACATCTAGTCGCGTTATCCGACGCTAATTAAAGGGATACGTATTCCCACGAGGCTAGGGCTCGACGGCGGATAGCGCGCGGCCATCGTTCGAGATATACGGCTCGGCGTCACGTCGGCCGGCTTCACCTCAATCGAGGCAGGGGGTAGTGCTTAGCTCGCCCGGGGCGTCGCTCGCTCCGCCGCGAGTCGGTTAGATAATCGGTCTGCCTCGTGTCGAGCATGGCCGTGATTAGCGTCTGCGGTATTTTCGGGACTGGTGCGGCGGTTCTAAGATACGTAACGGGCCTCGAGGGTTGGTGGGCGGCCTCCCGGGGCGGATCGTTATCACGACGGCAGGGCATACCTTCTTAAGAGGTTAGCGTGCGGATCGTCATGGGGGGCCGTTGGATAGGGGAGAGACCTATAGCGCTAGTGCTAGTGATATCGTGGCCTGGAGGCGGCTTATGTCCTTCCTTATAGAGTCTGTACGGGCAAAGCTGTAGAGATAGCCACGGTTTAGAGTGGAAGGGGAGAGAGGCGGCGCTCTCTAAAAGCCGTCGCGGCAAGGATGCTAGGCGAAGGGGCGCTAGGGGCCGCCTCACGTAGCATAACGAGGCTAAGATTGTAGATCGGCGCAGGCACAAGCCTAGGAATGAGGGCGGCGAGCATTTTAACGGGCGGGAGAGAAGTCGATGATATATGTTGCAGGGGCAGGATGGAGGACGGATATTTATATGGCGGCGAGGCGGCATGGTGCTACGCATGGGTGGCGGGGTCACGGCGGCGAGGTCACGGCGGCGAGGGCGCCTTACCCGATTGGGGATGCCGCCATTCCCGGAGGGTGCAACAGCGTGTTCTCGGTTATAAAAGAAAAGATCCTAAATAAGGTGTACAGGTACCTATGAGAATCCAAAGCTCCATAAATGGCGGTTTCAAGTTGGAGACATCCACGGGGAGCGGACCTTTGCCTCCTCGGGCCTAGACCACTCCATGGACAATCTACGCGCCTGAAAGGAGGTCGCGCTCCGGGTCTTTTTAGCAATCGAAGATCCAGCAAGGCGGGCCGCAGCATTCACGAATCCATTTTCTACCTTACCTTACGCCCAATCTCATACGTGTCACTTTGTACATAGGCGCGTGGCCTCATTACGTCAGAGGTCAATCAGGGAAGAGGAAGATGCCCCTCCAACAAGCTTCGATGGAATTTTTCGGAAACAACGCATAATAGGCTCAATTGTCGTTCCATGTTCCATCGTGAGGATCCCATTTTCGACAGTTGCATTCTGCCAATAATAAATTCAGACGTCCACGTGCTGTGTGCGAGCTGTCCCGCCTGCGCAGGATCAGACGTATCCCACATACCCCTCCATCATCAACCTGCTCCGACGAGTGTGATCTAGAAGTGGAAATTGCAACGCCGAGTCGTCAGTTTCGCCGTCTGCTCTGCGGCCATCTCAAGTCACCATGACTGTGTTCATCTGCTCTCTGTATGTTGTGCCACGGGCAAAGCTCGCGCAAGCTGTCCGTATCACGTTGGCTAACAGAATCGCGGCAGCTTCCTCCCCAAGACTGTTCATTTCAACCTCCCAGGCCAGCCTCGGCGGACTTCATCTGGGCTCGAGCGACGAACGACAGCACCGACTACAACGAAAGTGAAGCCGAAAGTCACCATCGATCCAACACCGAGTCTCTTCACGCCGCGGCCCGATATCACACCTCCCCAGACACCGACGTACGAAGAAGAGCAACCCGATCCATTTGCCAACGAGGATGGCATCCGCGTACAGTTCCCCAATGATCTCGGGTCTCCCTCTGACAAGATCTCTACGGCTTGGGGCGGCCGTTTCAACCAACCAAAGTCGCGCGCGAACTCGCCGCCTCCAGCTGCCATTGCCGAACATGGGCGTACCGTAGAGAAGGCGCGCGAGCTGGGACGTCAAGGCGTGATTCAACCGAAGCCACTGGTCCGCAGCGAAAGTCACGATCGTGTCTTTGCATCGGCCGGATGGAAAATTGTCGATGCTGACCAGGGCAACGGAGGCTTGCGCAATGCTGCTGATGCGGCGGCGCGGGAGGGCAAGTTGTCAGAATACACCTGGGTTGGCACCCTGGGCATGCCGACCGACGCCCTCGACGGTACGCAGCAGAAGCAGGATATCGAGGACACCATGGCGACCGAGCATGACATGCTGACCGTCTTCTGCTCGGACAAGGACTTTGATGGACACTATGCGCACTTTTGCAAGCAGATCTTGTGGCCCGTCTTCCACTACCAGATCCCCGATAACCCCAAGAGCAAAGCTTACGAAGACCACTCGTGGAAATACTACGTCAATGTGTGCCAGGCCTTTGCCGACAAGATCGTCAAGAACTGGAAACGAGGCGACGTCGTCTGGGTGCACGATTACCATCTGCTCCTCGTCCCGGGCATGGTGCGCCAGAAACTTCCCGAGGCCAAGATTGGTTTCTTCCTGCACGTCGCCTTCCCATCATCCGAGGTCTTTCGATGCCTTGCCGTGCGCAAGGAGCTCCTAGAGGGCATGCTGGGCGCCAATCTTGTCGGCTTTCAGATCCCCGAATACACACGGCACTTTCTGCAGACGTGCAGCCGCATTCTCAACGTGGAGGCCACAACAGAAGGCATCGAGTTGGAGGATCGGTTCGTTGATGTGACAGACATGGCCATTGGCATCGATCCCGTGAGCCTGGGCAAGCACCGCGACGAGGAGAATGTCATCAAGTGGCTCAAGATCATGCAGGAGCGTTACAAGGGAAAGAGGCTCATTGTGGCACGAGACAAGCTGGACCACGTTAGAGGCGTGCGCCAGAAGCTCCTGTCATACGAGCTGTTTCTCAACAAGCATCCCGAGTGGAGGGGGCATACCGTCCTGATCCAAGTGGCTCTCTCGACGAGCGAAAAGAGTGACCTGGACGCTACCGTCTCGGACATTGTGACACGCGTCAACTCGTCGTGGGCAAACCTGGCATATCAGCCCGTGGTCTACCTCAAGCAAGACATTGACTACGCGCAGTACCTGGCTCTGCTGACGATTGCCGACGCGCTCATGATCACCAGTCAGCGTGAGGGTATGAATCTGACATCGCATGAGTATCTGTTCTGCCAGGATGGCAGCCTGTTGCCGGAAAAGAAGCACGGCTCCTTGATCCTCTCTGAGTTTGCTGGCACTGCTTCGCTCTTCAACAAGAATGAGCTGTCGGTGAATCCTTGGGACTACCGTCAATGCGCCGAGGCGATCCGCCAAGCCCTTGAGATGTCACCCGAGGAGAAGAAACGCCGATGGGAGCTTCTGCACGGGGCTGTCGCGCAACATACCGGGTCTCACTGGTTCACCGAGTTCCTAACGCACCTTGAGACGTCGTACAGCGGACAGCACAAGCGCGACCAGACATCCGTGCCGCGCCTGTCGATTCCAAACGTGGTCGGGAAATATCAACAGTCGAAGCGCCGTCTGTTTGTGCTTGACTACGAGGGTACACTAGTCAGCTGGGGCCCCCTGACCCAGATCATTCCTGTGAGCCCTCAACGGACTCTGGACATTCTCAACGATCTCCTGCTCGACGAGCGCAACACGGTCTACGTCATGTCAGGGCGCCGCCCCAAGGAACTGGAGCGAGTCTTCCGACGCGTGCCCAACCTGGGCCTCATTGCGGAGAATGGATGCTTTGTCAAAGCAGCCCAGAGCGATGAGTGGACAGAGATGGCCGACAGAACGCAGATTGAGACGTGGAAGGAGGCCGTGAGGCCAATCTTCACCTACTTTCTCGAGAGAACACCCGGAGCCGAGATTGAAGAGCGACACTGCAGCTTCCAGTTCCATTACCACGGGGCCGAGGACATTGAGGCGGCGGCGCGGCAAGCTTCTGAATGCGCCAGTCATGTGAATGACGCGTGTGAGTCGCAGCGCGTGCACGCCATCCCGCTCGAGCGATCGATTGTCGTGGAGCCGATTGACTGGACCAAGAAGACAGCAGCGAAGAAGGTGTTTGAAGATATGAGCGCTTCTGGCGAGGGACCGATTGATTTCCTGATGGTCGTTGGTGATGGGCGTGAGGACGAAAAGGTATTCAAATGGGCGAACTACCTGGGCGAGAAGACGGTCCAGCATGCCGTGACTGTCAACCTGGGCAGCCGCAGCACGGAGGCGACAGCTACGGTTACGCAAGGTGTGAGCGGTACGTTTTGTTCATGCCCATGACTTTCACGCAGTTCACTAACATGTTTCAGGGGTTTTGACATGTTTACAAAAGTTGGCTGCTGCTTCGGGAGGCGCCTGATGCGAGCGTCTTTGGGAAGACATTGGTTTGCAACGTACGTTAGAAATGGGTCAATAATGCACACAATACAATAAAATATTAGCGCAGGAGAATGAAGCTAGGGGCAATATAAGACTACCTGATATGTTTTTCAAGAACGGACTACACATAGACACGATAGTGCGTGACCGCGTCCATGAACAGAAGCTGGTGACGATGCCCATCTGCCTCTTCAGATCATGACCTAAATACGACATGAAGCCGGACAATTTTTTCCATTAGCGGTTGATCTACCTTACTTGGGGTAGCTCTAGCTCAGCTTTCATTTTTCTGTATCCGTACCGTAAGGTAAGGTACGTACTGTCTTGCGGACGTGTGCCCCTCCACCAGAGACATCCGCTGCCCCTCCATCACTGACGCACGAGAATGTTCCCGACATCGGACAGCATCAGCTCAACTTCCGTCCTGCTCCAACGCCGCCTAATATTATTATTTTGACCGACCAGACCTTGTAGAACCTCATCCGGGACCATACACGCCTGTACGCCTGCTTCACCCTCGAGAGCTATACTCCCATCAAACCTGCTACCATGACAGCCTTCCCGCCGCCTCCCGTCAACACGATTGACTGGTCCAATGTGGGCTTCAAAGTTCGCGAAGGTGCTGATCACCGAGGACATCCATCCTCTCCCCTGCGGCGTCCCGAGCAAGCCTAGCTAACACATTTCTAGTCAATGGCCACATTGAATCCACCTACTCGGTACACACGAAGCAATGGACGCCCCTGCGCTTCGTCGAGTCGCCCTACATGCGCATTCACGGCATGGCGCCCGCTCTGAACTACGGCCAGCAAGCCTACGAGGGCCTCAAGGCGTTCCGCACCCCCTCGGACGAGGCCATCACCATCTTCCGCCCCGACCGCAACGCCCTGCGCATGCAGCACTCGGCCGACGTCGTCTCCATGCCCCGCGTGCCCGTCGACATGTTCCTCGAAGCCTGCCGCGCCGCCGTCGCCCTCAACGCCGAGTACGTACCCCCCCACGAGACGGGCGCCGCCATGTATATCCGTCCCCAAATCTACGGGTCCAGCGCGCAGCTCGGCCTCAGCCCGCCCGAGGAGTACACGTTCTGCGTCTTCGTCATCCCCACCGGCGTCTACCACGGCACACACCCCGTCAAGGCGCTGATCCTCGAGGACTTTGACCGCGCGGCGCCCAACGGCACGGGTAACGCCAAGGTGGGCGGCAACTACGCCCCCGTCCTGCGGTGGAGCGACAAGGCGCGCAGCGAGGGCTTTGGCATCACCCTGCACCTGGACAGCGCGCGGCACGAGGAGGTGGACGAGTTCAGCACAAGTGGCTTCATTGGCGCCATTGTCGACGGCGAGGACGTCACCCTGGTCGTGCCGGACTCGAGCTGCATCATCGACAGCGTCACGAGCGATTCTATCTTGAAGATTGGAGAGAGCTTCGGGTGGAAGGTGGAGAAGAGGAGCATCAAATACCCTGAGCTCTCGCGCTTCTCCGAGGTCATGGCCGCTGGAACGGCGGCCGCGCTCGTTCCCATCCGCAGCATCACTCGACGGGTCGTCACGGGGCAGGGTCTGCCCAAGGACTCGCCGCGGGTGAGTGTTGGGGCCGATGGCGCTGAGACAGTCACGTTCCTCGGTGATGACCAGGAGGAAGCTGGTGCCATCTGCTTGAAGCTTCTGAACCAGCTCAAGGGTATTCAGTTGGGTAAGGTGGAAGACCCTCTTGGATGGAGAGCTGTCGTGAGCGAGAAGGATGGCAAGGCGGTTCAGCCAGTTCAGGAGGAGGAAGGCAAGCGGACGCCAACAGTTGATCAGATGGAATAACTGATGAATTTTAGTAATTAACTATTCTGCGCTTCACCGTGTATAACTGGCTGTAACATTCATGAGGCCGTCTGTCCAATTCCCCCTACTGCACTGGCGCAGCGACCACCGAGTGTCTTGCGTGATGTGAAAACAGAGACCATCAGACATTCTGCAGCTCTGTTAGAAGACCTGGTCCCTGGTCGTGGAGGATCTTGGCATCACGCTTAAAGCGCTGTAGCCATTCGTCACTGTCCGCCATGGTCGTGTTGAAGCTATCGCCACTGCTACTGTTAGCCCGCAGTCTTTTCCGTGATGAACCAAGTTACTAACTCTTCATACATGATCCATCTTGCTTGGTGCTTCAGCTCCTCGTCCGTGGGGACATGCTGATTCGGATTGTTGGGCGACATTGTCGCCGCTACCCACCTCGCTAACTCCCGGGCCACCCACTTATCAAAGTTGGGATCGTTCAAGTAGTACTCGCCTATCTTCATCTTGATGAGGCCAGGCCTGTGCGGGCTCTTGTTGCCATCGGACATTGTCTGGTCGTTGTGACAGGACGCTTGGTTAGCCGTGTCGGAGAACCTTGCATAAAAGCCATACGAATCCGCCCAAGGCAGATGCCGCCGCTTGAATCGTGCAAGCCACCCGTGATTGCCTGCCGCCAGTGCTCTCCATTCCGCATTGTCGAATTCGTCAATGATCTTGAGGGCCTGCTGCCGCAGTGCTGTATCGTCGGGCTCGATCCCGTGCTGTCGGAGCAACTCCACCTTCTCGGCCAATTTGCTTTCCAGCTGTTCATAGTTTTGCAACACCTGATCGATGGGAGTGGGCGTTACTTCAAACTGCGCAGTCTCGGACAGATTCACACCCGCCCGGATTTGGAACCGCTTCAGCCAGCTTTTGGAGGACCGTGCCAGCTCCAGGAGCCACGTAGTGGCAATGTCTGACGGCGATGAAGAAGCGCTCTCCATTTTCCGAAGAATATCGACCGCTTGCCGGTGTACTCGAGCCTCTGTGAGCGATTCAGGAGGCTGGGCGTGCACAAACTCTAATAGCTGGGCCTCCAGAGGACAAGATTCAAAGGGGCTCTTTTTACCGATGATGTGGAGGAATGTCAACCGGCTCTCCTTGGCGGAGCGCAGGGGACTGAGCTTCGCCTTTTGGACAATGTCATCGGCCGAAAGAATTAGATCCCGCAGCCACGAGGAGGATTCGTCGCCATGGTACGAGGGCACCTCTGCTGCGAAGATGATGCGACACGCGTCGGATTGCAACTCTGCTGGGCTGGGGATCCTGCCCGTCCTGTCGTAGTAAATGTCGATGAAATTCATCAGCTCAAGCTTGATCAGCTCGTACGCATTGATCGGAGATTCGAGTGGCGCATTGCAGGCGCTGAAGGGGTAGGGCGAGTTCCTCTCGAGAGCAATGAGGTAGGGTGCCATGGCGTTCTCCAGCCTGGAGAGAATATGCGGATCTAGGCCCCAGTCGCCCTTCCAGTCAGCCATGGTGCTGCCCATCTTGAAGTGTTCCGCCAGGTGGTCCGCCCTCGCCGCGAACGTGCTCATTTCCAGCCCACAGAAGCCACACGTCGATCTCACATCGGGGCTCTCCATCTTCCACTCGCTCAACTGCCGGACGAGCTGCGCCGGCTTCAGATTGTGAACAAGCCGCAAATGCTGACCCAAGTGATCTTTTCTGTGGAATGTGCGTTCCTCAAGGGGTCGGCTTTGGCAGATGGTGTAGTTGTGGTTCTGCATGTGCTCGATGCCCGGATCTAACTCCCCACAGAAGACGCAGCTCTGTATCCCGTCATTGTTCGATGAAGTAGGGCCATGGGGTGCACAGACCCAACGGTCGAGTGCAAGGTGAAGGGACTTCTCATGGCGCTGCCAGGTGTGTTTGGTACTGAAGGTCTCGGTGCAAAAGGTGCATTGGAACGTGTTTGTGGGAGCTGTGAGTGGTGTTTTGTTACTACTGTGCTGACGTGCGCCGCGCCTCTTCCGTCGCTGCCGCCTGCTTGAAAAGAGGCTGAGGGAACCTGTCGAGTCCCGGCTCTCGTGAGAATAGGCTGAGCTACTAGAGCGGGAAGTGCCGTTGCTACTCGCTGGTGATGGTCGACAGTGTGAGCTGCCGGAGAATGTGTCAGCCGGCGTATGGTGGTATGAGTCGCGTTTGGGTAGAGGGGACGACGACGCAAGTGCTAATGCAATGGCATCCGGATTCGCTGGCTCGTGTTCAGGAGGAGAGTCGACCCATCTCTCCAGCGGATTCATGAAGGGTGTTCTGGATGTTGGCGCCGGCGTGCCAGCCCTCCTCCTGTTCGGAATCTCTCTGCCACCCGGGCTCTCGGTGCGTGGCGATGCGGTCTTGTACTCGGGTACTTTGCCCCTACGCCGTGCATTGGCAAGCCAGTTGAGAATCTGCGTTTTGTTCAAGCCTGTCTGTCGCTCCAGCATGTCGCGCTCCTCATCAGTCGGGAAAGGGTGTCGTGAGTGAGTGCTCAACCAGTTGCGTAGAATCTTGAGAGACTCTCGTGAGAAGCGCGTGCCCACCTTTGGTGGCAGAGCTGAGGAGGAGGATGCATTAGCAGCCGGCAGACCTGGTGTTTCCGGTCGGCTGTCTGTCCGCAGCGATCCTGGGGTAGCCGACTGCGAACTCATGTCCAGCATGGTGTTGTCAGGCCATGGCTGCTGGTTCTGGATGGCGCTGAACGCGTCTAGGCTCAAGGTCGGGTCGAAGAATGGTAGGGTTCCATCGAAACCGTGCTGCATGGCGCCGGAGAATGGCTGATCAAATGTGAATTCCTGATCCTCGGCTGCATGGTTTGTTGAAGGGAACTCGGCTTGAGTGAAGTCGAGCGCTGTAGGGTCGAATGCAGTAGGGTCAAACTCCAGCATGTTGAACGGGTCTTGGTCCCGGAACGCCATGGCGTCCTGGGTGACCGGCTATCTGCGGCGAGAACAAGGATGCTCCTAGGGCTTCTGAGTCTCTATCCCTTTATCCGATAAGATGTGAGAGGCCGATCGGCAGGGCGTTGTGAAGACTAACTTGGTAGGTCGAAAGCTTGGTGTGCGAGGTCGCTGATGAAAATCGTCCCATCAGAACGTCGAGTCGTCCGGCTGCGTCGCACCTTCTTCTAGTTAAGGTGCGGCCGAGCGTGTGGGGAGATCCAATGTGGGACTAGTGCCGGCATCTGACGAATCAGAGCCCGTTGTCGACAGGATCAAGTGCACTGGGGTGAAGACTATGCTGTAATGGGTAACTAATGCACAACTCGTCAATCGCACCCTATGGCTGTCGCTCCCCGCTTTGGACGAGCGATGGTCTACTTAAGAACGTATATGGACGTCGTAATACGTGCATACTGCAAAGAATTTCCCTTCGATCGCAGGAATCAGCAACATCGAGCTCATCAAGTAGACCGCACCTAGTTTGGGCAGCCTCGGCAGAAGACACAGTCGAGGTCAATCGTACTTCCAGCGTAAATCAATCAGATTGGTCACTTGGGAGCGGGCAGCTCGAGGAACGACATCAGACAATTATCATTGTCCTGGGAAAGGAGTAAACAGAGGAAACTACGAAGCTGAGGTCATCGAGATGGATACTCACAGCCGCGCCGCTCTCACCACATCTCCCCCGTTTCGCTTAAGGTAGGTGGCGATAGCTGCTTGTCTGGATGGTTCCACAAGAACAGATCGATTCGCTTTCAGCAGTCGTGGAAACATGATCCTCCAACTACTCCCTGCCCACAATCTCACAACTGTTCACTGCATGTAATCTGACGTCAACCCTCGCTGTTCTGACATGCATTCTATTCCTACAGGGTGGTATCAATCCCAGTTCACCGGACCCCAGCTGGGGGTCGAGGAATCGAGGACAGCGTTGGAATCGTTGTCTATTCTCTTTCGTCGTCTTATTTACTTTGTGGAGCTGCCTGGATGAAGACATGTCCAAGTTAGAGCCTGGCTGCTAATTCGGACAGTGTCTTTTCAGTTGACTATTCTGAACACCAAACCCTCATAGAAGACAGACTGAGCTGCCGGCTTTTACAGCGTGCAGCAGGCAAGGGACAGTCTGATCCGGCCCTATGTGTACGCGGCGCGATCACTTTGGCGGTCGTGATACCTAAAGCGCTCTCAAAGCCCCAGAGCGGTGCTTTTCGGATGCATATATCAATATTGCCGGCGCCATTCCGAAGGAGAGCGAGGGTGCAAGCGGTGGCCGCAAGATTGCCAGGATTGGCAACAACCGGTCGTTTCGCATCCAGCGTGGTGGAGCGCTCAGATATCCGCTTGACGCCTCGAGATGAAGCTTCTTGTTTGTGTACGGTTCGCGAGGCGTTGCACGTCGTGCCCCTGAGACGCCTTATCCAATGTCCAACAGCAGCCTGAAAGTCGACGCCCCCAGAAAAATCGTATAAGTACAGCCGACAGACAAGGTAAATTGCTCCATACTTGTACACTGTGGAATGACGCGAAATCGATTCTCGAAGGACCATGTCCATCGACAACCGGAGCTGATAAAGCTGGGCACGTTCATGGTGTCTCAGCCATCCTAGTCTGTCAGACTATTCATAATCACGAACTACCTTTTCTATGACCTGGGAATGTCTGTCTAACCTTGTCGAGATCCGAGTCAATTGCGACCTCAAACGGGTGTGTCTAGAGTCTGGTAGTTCTGTTCGAGTGAGACCCCAGACATCATCAAAGACAACAGGGAGCCCTTGGAAATACCCGACACTACGTGAGGTAGTCCATTGACCTGCGCGAAAAGGCAATCTGGATAGCTGTGATAGGATCGCCGGCAATCCGAAGGAATTCACCGTGCTTTCCAATGTGCTCTGCTTCGACGCCGAGTATTCGGATGCAGAGCATCCGCCACTGCATTTCACTCCTGTCAGTGGCTCGCTCTAGAACTCCTTACGTTTGAGAATGCGACAAGATATCATTGATATATACTATCCAGATGACTGGAGCTGTTGATAGTGAGTCTCTAGCGAGGCACTGGGTAAAGAACCGCCAAGTATTCATGTTGTGAGAACAAATCGTCTTCTGCAGCAAAGCTTCACTGAAGGAGCTCCACACTCGTCTTCCATAATTCGGTCTTTGTAAGTAAGGCCTATTGTCATAAGGAAAAAAGGCCTTTCTCGGTGGCATTGTTCGTGCTTGTTCTGTTTCGATCCTTGTCGTTGCGCTTTGTGAGCCGACATCTCAAACCAGGCTGCGTTCCAGCCTCGCACAAAAGTCCAATTTCCCTTCAAAACTTGATGTTCTACAGATATGTCTGGTACGAGAAGCAACTAGCGCAAAGAACATGTCTGTACCAACATCCATTGGAACGCTGGGTGTTGTGACCAGAACACAGAACACCATGTCTTCTGAAGTTACTTAAGACCTCGTCTTTAGTCTTCATTGATCCATCTCATCGTTCTCATCAAGCAGTATAATACCCGTCATTTTGATCGTTTTCTTGCTGGACAAGAACCAGATCTCGACGCCTACCGACCTTGCACTACTCACTTGAAACCACAAAGCCGCCGCAGCCATGTGCATGCATGTTGTCTACACGCGCCTCTGCATCTGCATCCAGGGCGATAAGTGCTGCGTGCAGGGTGGTAAGCGGTGGTTTCACGCCGGCGCCTCCCGCCACCAGTATCCTGGCAAGGATGGGCATCGCGTTGAGGCCATTGCTTGCGGCGAGTGGAAGCGTAAGTATGGGGTCAAAGCGGCTGGCAGCGAAGCCTGTCAGTGGTTCACAGCGAAGCGTCAGTTGGAGCTGGGAAGCTTGGGCGCCAAATGCAAGGAGTGCAACACCAAGGCACCTTGCGAGAGTGCAAGTTGTTGGATGCTGTAGGTTGGATATTGCTACACATGTGGATGATCAGTGTGACCTTTCAATAAATCAAATCCTCATTGGAGAGGTGAACTTTGACTTCCCTTGACACAAGACCAGGTGATTCCGATGTACATTGAAAGCTTAGGAGTTGCAGAGTCCCGTCACGAGCTAACAAGCTATTCTACTTGTGTTCCCTGCGATTGAACTAAACCCCTTAACGTTTCCAATCAGACAACGCCGGCTTGCCTTTTGGCTTGAGCTACCATCAGATATGGCATTTGACTGATCGAGTCGTCGCCCGTCTTCAGCCCAAGCTTCGCCAGACGTGCATTTTCCTCCTTTCTGCGCTTTTCCTGGCCCTGAACCCGCTCCGGGGCAAACATTTCCCTCTCGCCGGTGATTTTCCAGTCTTTGAATTTTTCAGGTCCGCCGACGTCCTGCATGGTCTTGAGCTCAACGAGGCTGTACTCGGACGGGTCCTTGCGGTTGAATTGGAAGGGTGCCGCCAGCGAGACGGGTGGGTTGGTGATGACCCCTGTGCTGTGTCAGCTTCTGTGCTTGTTCCATAAGGAAGGGATTCACGAACGGGCGAGGCGTCTGCTGTTCTTGCTGGCGCTGTGCAGCATCAGGGGGTGCATAAGGACAACGTCACCCTTGTTGCCCGTCATCTCGAAGAAGGTATCATCTGGGGAATCCTGTACGATTGAGTTGAAGAAGTTTGGGTCGATATCCAGCCGGTTATCACGGGGGCCCATCATTGGATTTAGCCCTTCTGGGTGATCATACTGCGAATGGTCAGCCATGATGGTTTGAAAGACATGACGCACGCAAGCTACTACCAGCAATTTTCCAATGAGCTTGGGTCCTTCGGTGCAGATGACCGTCGCCCCAGCGTTCTCCTCGACATCAGACCAACATGGGATCACAAGAAGCGCCTGCTCGGGGCTGTCAAGGAAGTGTGTAAAGAAGTTGCCATCCACATGCCACCCAGGCAGATCCTTGGGTTTGACCATCTTCCCTTCGTTCTCGACACTACCCAGATTCACAATGAACCCGTCGGTCCACATCTCGCCGCCCTTGGCAATCCGGTCCTCCCCTCCGCAGAGCTCGCAGATGGCGGCCCAGGCTGTCGGGGCGAGCTCGGCGGCCGGAGCGACGTTGAGCTTGGACATGGTGTTCCATTCCGTTGTCCAGGTGGACTTGTCATTCGGGTCCATTCCCAGACGAGGCCACAGGTCTTTCATCCAGCGATCGCAGTTCTCGAGTGGGATGGCTCCCGGCAGGCGTAGAAAGCCATGAGTCATGAAAGAGGACACTTGATCCGGGGTCAAGGCCTCGAATGATTGGTGCTTGAGAAGTTCGTCGATTGAAGACATGTTGAAGTGGTTGTGATTGTCAAGATGTAACGGTGTGCTTGCTGTTTCGGCGCTCGTGTATGACCTGAATAAGTAGCACAGGGTGATGTCCATCCTTTTATACAACTCCCTACTCGCAACTATTCCAGATTAGTGGCCACGGCCAGTCTCCAGAGTTATTGCCATTGACTGACAAATCGACGCGACTGCTCACGAAGTCTTGAAGCTGATCGGGGAGCCTCCGCCGGAGGCGCTGGAGAGGTGGGTCGTGATCTGACCCCGGACTTCGACATGGCCCCGACGGAGGTTTGCATGCGGGGATCCTCATCGCATTCTTCGGGGCTCTTCGCCAATGGTACGCACGTCCCAGCACCTCAGGCCATGTCTCGTGATGCGCCGAGGGTACTTCTGTCACCACAAGTCATCCATGGTCCGACGTCGGTCCATAAACCGAGACTCCCCTGCATACTCACCAAAGTCATGAGATCAAAAGCCATGGCTAGGCAGCGGCCCCTCATTGACCCCCTGTCCAGTATTCTCCTACTTCAACAGCCACCCCAGCAGCAAAGCGAGCTCCCCAACGCCGCCACCTTGATCACTCCACGTCTCGAGCCGGTCGCGCACCATGCACACGCACTCGCGCCACGTGGGAGGCACTGCAACATATGCGGCCGACTCGATCGCCATCTCCAAGCCTCTGACCGCCGCCAACAGACACAGGGCCTGGTTGAAACGGACTCTGCATGCAATCCACGACCCGGCATGGCGATAGAACGGCCTTTCGGTGTTGATTCGGTATATGCTGAGCCGCAGACCAGCTGACGCCTTTGCGCCATACATCTTGGCTTGGGCATGGGTAAGGCGGGTCCCTCCATGCAGGCAGATGTACAGAAACACCCGATACAGCAGCTCGCGAACCTCGACATACCGCTCTCGCATGAGCTTGACCAGCTCTGGCTCGTCCGGCGCCGGCCATGAGTCGGGCGGCACGTTGAAGCGCAATGCGGGAGGGAGGCATTCTAGCCATTTCTGGAGCTGTCCCTCGAGCTGATGCATGATGTCGGCTACACGTGCGGCGGTGATGGAGTCTATGTTCGGGGAGAGCATGGTGGCGGCGTGGCGCGCCCTGTTCAGTAGCCGTCGAAGGGATATTTCGGCAAGGAAGTAGTAGTGAGAAGATGGTGTGAAGTTGACGCTGTAGCCACTCCCAGGAGAGTCGTTGTGGAGGAGGTGGTCGGAGCCATTGGGGACGCCCTCGCTGAACGGCGAGCTGGAGAAAGGGATCGACGGCGACTCTTGTAGAGAGCATGGGGGTAGATCGGGTATTTCGTAACGCATTTCGCTGCCCCTGTCAGCTGTTGAACGACCTTGACGCTGATGCCTCAGCACTCACTACTCGGATTTCAGGCAGGTCCAGTAACATCGTGCTTCAAGACCTATATGTTCCATTAACAATCCATCCAGGTTTGTAATATTGGCAGGGCTGACGTACTCGCCTCTCGTTTTGGCTTCTGCACTCTCCCATGCGCACATTTCAGGTTGTATGTTTCCCACAACGTCGACGCGGTGCGGAACATCTTCCAAGCCTGGATAGGTTCGAAGTTGTACTGGAGCCAATTTCTGACGATCAGCTGACGGTTTAGATCGAACCAAAATTGACCTACCCGTAAAGCAAATAACACAGTGCTCCGACGAGCGACTCGTCCTGCGATGCGGCTGACAAGCGCCTCTGGGCCATGCCGAGATAGATGGACGATTCCCGAATTCGATGCTCCGGTACAGCAGCCGTGTATCTCTCGGCTGCACTGTTCGATACCACCAAACGCCGCTCATCATCGGGGTAGTGGCCCCAAATAGCGGCGAGAGCGAACACGATGAGGACGAGGCAGGACGACGAAGTCCATGCGAAGCCATGCTCAATCACCTCAGCAATGTAGGCATCCAGGTCTTCGACATCCACGAGCGGACATTTGGGTTCCACCTGGGAGAAGAAGATGTCGCGAAGCTCGTATATGCGCGCGACTGAGGGGCTCGCTGTTTCCAGTGCCCAGTGATTAGGCTTGGCGACGAATGCTGATGGCGGCAGTGTCTGCGCCGGTCTTTCTCTTGGAAATACGATCCAGTTCAGGATCTTGTCTGATCCGGTGATGGGTGTCCAGGGGACGTCTTTCCGAGACATGTTCTCCGGGTCATCGTCATCTAGGGCTGGTGGGTGGTGTGATGATTGGGGTGATTGCTGTTGGTGGTGGTGTTGGTGGTGCTGCTGGAGGTGAATGTTGTGTGCTGTGCTCTGGGCGACCTCAGAGAGTAACTGGCTTTGATTCTCCAAAGCACTCAGGATCTTCTTGCCCCATGTCTCGAACCTGACGTACAGTTAGCACCGCTGAGGTTCTCTTGGCGGGCGACGTACATGGATGTTGGGTCTCGGTCTGGATACACGCAATTGCGGCCACGCTTGAGACACTTTGCGCACACGGGCCTGGCAGCATCGCATCGCGTCTTGCTCACCCGACACGCATCACAAGCTGCCATGGTTCGCGTGTGGATGGGTGGCGGCGGCGCTGACAGATCGTTCCGTGCCGTCGTCGCATTTGTCGCATCCTCACTCACCTTGCGCTTCTTGGTGTTGCTTGCCTCTGGAGGCTTGGGTTGCTGCTGCTGGGGAACAGCCCCCGTTCGCGACAGGCCGCTGGCGGGACCGCCATTGTCGACCATATTGCCGTTGCTGTGGTCTGCTCCCATGTTGCTGGCGAATGTCAGCGACACCTGAGAGTCGAGGTCACCGTTCGTCTCACTGCGCAAGGATCGCAGGGCTTTCGTGTCGGGCGCATCGTGGGAGGCGCATAATCGGGGTCTCCTCCCCCAGGATATGCAGCTGTCGAGGTCTAGGATGGATCTGTCAGAGATGCCAAGCTCGCGTCTGCGGGGGTTTAGGCCAAGTCCCCGACTTTCCGGCGCCAGTTCTTCGTGCTGGTGGTCATTTTCATCTTCCGCGACGAAAGAGGAAGCCCTTCAGTTAGGCTTGCATGCATAACGCTGCCTTAGTCCAAGGAAAAGGATTGGACATGGTTTGCTCCCTGCAAGCACAGGCTGGATTGATACGATGATGCAGGTTACATGAAGACAAAGCAAGCTGCGACTTGTGAATAACTATGCGAAATAATTTACCTACCCTAGAAACCCCGACAAGTGTGACCGACCCCTTGATTGAAACTCAACACAATTGGTCCTGAGATTGCCAAAAATGATTCCAGCAGAATGCGTGAGCTCTAAAAGGTTAACAAAGTTATTCGATCTAGGCTCTTGGCATAGTTGATTTGTTTGCTCGTTGCCTTCCCTTGCAAACCACATTTAGGGTCAGGCAGTTTCGCAAATGGCTTTGTACTTTATGTCATTTGTTTGTTGAAATAAGCTTGAACATATCGTTATTTTATCTTGGACAACTGCATGTACTTCATTGTCCTATAGTCGTTAATACATGTTTCCTCAATTTCCACCCAAATTGTGCATTCCCATGCGCGGCGCTCCATTATCCTCCGTCATGCTTGTGCACTTGCTGACGTTGATGCCGTTGGCATGCTTCACCTTGTCATCCGTCGCCATGCCATTGTGCGTACCGTTAAACTGCATATTCTTGATACCGTCGTAGCCTTGGATGCCGGTCGCCTTCTCCAGCCTTTTGGCAATGTCATCGTCGACTTCGCGGAAGATGGCAATCTGGCGCTTGAGGATCTCCTTGTCCGGGCACGAGGCCATCTTGCCCGACACATTGTTGATGAATCGCTCCCGCGCCGGCTCGTCGAACACTTTCTGCCACAGCGCGCGAGGGGCGTTGAAGTCCTCGGGCCGGATCTGGCTGAGGAACGTCACAGCCTCGCCCGTAAAGTGTCCATGCGTCTTGTCCAGGTCAACGGCCCGGGGCTCGAACAGAACTGGATCGATGGAGGACAGGTAATTGGGCCTGGCTCCTTGATTGAAGAAGGCCATGGAACCGTCCCTCTGGAAGTTTGCGTGCATATAGGCGGTTCGCGGCGCATTCACGGGAAGCTGCTGATAATTGACGCCGATGCGGTGGCGATGAGTATCAGGGTACGAGAACAGTCTTGACTGGAGCACCGGATCAGCTGAGGGCTCGATGCCAGGGACCATGTGAGCTGGATTAAATGCGGCTTGCTCAACCTCGGCAAAGTAATTGATTGCGTTCTCGTTGAGGGTAAATTCGCCGATCTTGCGACGAGGGAACTGTCCTTGCGGCCAAATGTGCGTCAGGTCAAAGACATTGATCTTTTGCGTCTCCCACAGCTCCTCCGCTTGCTTGGGGGTCATGGTCTGCACTTCCAGTGTCCACTTGGGGTAGTCACCCTTTTGAATTGCCTCGTAGAGGTCCTTCTGCGAGTAATCGGGCGAGTAATTGGCAGACTCCTCTTGCGTGAAGAACTGGATGCCCTGCATCGATTTCATGTGGAACTGACAATAGACCCAATCGCCATCCTTGTTGACAAGCTTCATCGTGTGACCGGAGTACCCGTTCATGAAGCGATATCCCTTGGGAATGCCGCGATCGCCGAAAAGGACCATGACCTGATGGATGGACTCGGGATTCTGCGAGAAGTACTCCCAGAAGTGTGTCGAGTCGTCAGCATGGGTGAGGTGAGTGGCCGGGTCACGCTTTTGAGTGTGAACTACGATATTAGCCATATGATCGACACTCCAGGAATTGATCACAGGAACTCACTGAAAAAGGGGAACTTGGCAGGGTCTCTCAGGAAGAAAACAGGTGTGTTATTGGCCACCATATCCCAGTTGCCCTCATTGGTCCTGAACTTGACAGAGAATCCTCGTGGGTCTCGCGCCAGATCATGCGAGCCACTCTCGCCGCCGACAGTCGAGAATCTGACAGTGATGGAGCATTTGTTGCCCTTTTCCTGGAACAAATCGGCCAGACACAGGTCAGGACATGGGTCCGTCACGACGAACTCACCGTGCGCACCGCTGCCTTTGGCATGGACAACGCGCTCGGGAATACGCTCACGGTCAAAGTGCGAGAGGAGATCAACTAGATGGAAATCCTGTAGCAGGAGGGGCCCGTTGCCCAGGCGCTGAGCTTCGTACGGATGGGGTACGGGAACACCGTTGGAAGTAGTGTAGACGCACTCTTTGGATGTGGCTTTTCGGTCGGCTTCGTAGGTGCAAAACCTTTCGGCAACGTGGGCCTTGAAGGAAGAGTCAACTGCTGCGGGCGCCATGGTGAAGCTGTGAGAGATAGGTGGATGGAAAGTAACAAGCAATGACTTTTGAGAACATGGGAGTGTGGTTCATGCGGCCATATATAAATTGCCCGACTGGTGTGATCTGACACCCATTAATTATCGACTGGGCCTTGGTCACATAGATGTTGCCTGCAGTATGCGTGGGAGTATGATCTCGATTCTGACGTAACGGCTATCCATGACGCGGACGTTTCTAGTGTGAGACATTGGGCTTAGCGCGTCCACTATTCAATGCCTCTAGGTCATGGTTTCTCTAAAGCCTGTCCTCAGGCCTGATTAATTAGGATATCGAAAACCCGAACGGCCATCAACATTATGCCGACCTTAGTCTTAACGTTTTGGGATTGGCGGCGCTCGGCTCCTACTGTTTGGTTCGTGTCTTAATGGGTTCTTGCTGTCTACATAGTTCCACAAAATTGTTCAGCCATAGAGACAGCAGAAATGATTTACTATTGCAAAGCGCGGAAAGGTTCTGGAATTGCTAGCGTGAATAACTGATTGCTGATGAAGATTGTTCTAAAAGTACCTAGATAGAGGTGCTAGTATGCACCTATTGTGTTTGGATACAGCCTAGGGGTGCGCCAGAGCCTAGGGCCGCTTGTAGTTACTAAAGGGAGCTATTAAAGAGTAACACGGTATTGAAATCGCTAATAAAATGATCCTGACCAGCCGGGGCAGTGGTACAGTTGAGATAGAAGGGCGGTTAGCCCCATTCCATTAAATTGGATTAAATCTTAAGCCGAACACATGTCTAGTAGTGGTACTATAGACTTAGGAGGCTCTCACTACTGCTAGAAGTAAATAGGGCATGCTTTTCAGAGATAGACTAGGTGCTAATTGGAACTCAGGCCGTGGCATTGTAGTCTGATTAATTTGGCCACTTGCAAACTTAATGGAAGACTTTGTGTAGCACGTGGGCGCTCAAGACCAGGGGCTCCGGGGCATGCTGCCCTTTGAACTTATTATTGTTCCGCTCATGTCAATAGCTGTTAATTCTCTTCAGACCACACAATGCCGGACGCCATGGTGCCCATGTAGTGGAGAGTTTTGAGGCCCCAGCCTCTCATCCCGCATTGAGGTGTCGCTTCACTATGGCCTAGGCCCAGGCTTGGTGCCATTACGTATGGTGTCTGATAGATACGTGTAGTACTCACGTGGGCACGAGGGCCCTGTCAAATCAATCCCATCTTCACTAATATGCAGCACTCGAGGGGAGGCAACACTGAAGCCTAAAGGCCTTCGGGGTTCCAGCCCCTGTGTAATTCACACAGCTGTCAACCTTAGTGCCGGAGGTCCAGTCGCTGTAAACAGCGGTCACCACGCCAAGTTGGGATGATCGCAAGGTTAGGAATAGAAATGAATGGAAGTTTGTCAACGCAAGATCAGAACGGCTTCACTTTTGAGAGAGACTGCTTGAGTGAAATGTGACTATCCATCCCACCCTTTCCTTCGTCCTCCCCCGTCACTTCTCTTTCCTTCTTCAAACCATTTCGTGAACACTCACTCTGCCCACATTATCCATCACATACTAGTACTCATTTCTCTACAACCCGGTACTTTCATCATCTCCGCTCGAATCCGAGCTCGAAGGTGCCTTTATTCCTTTCGTTGCTATTCAAGCACACCACGCGCGCTTGCTGGTCAAGCAGTCTTGGTTGTGAGCAAGCATCTGCAACAAACACAAACTCACTCCAACACACACCTGTTGCTGCCTCACTGCAAGTAACTCGCAAGCCACATTGCACAAAATTCATTCAACCAACCTTGACAGAGCTTTCCACCCTGTCAATCATGTCTTCACCAGGCCACGCCGCCTTGGTCGAGCCAGCTGAACCAAAGGATTGGATGTACAAGCCGAAGACCTCCTCATTTTGGCTTGGCAAGAGTAAAGAAGCCCAGCAGTGGATGCAAACCCACTGGGATGTTCTCAACGACAAAGAAAAGATTGTTTGCCGTGAAGGCTTCCTCAAGATGCAAAGCAAGAGCGAAACCAACATCACGCCATCGTCTTCCACTCTCGGCAGGTGGTTGAAAGAACAAACCTCCCCCATCGCGCTGAGCATCGCTCGCTGCGTCTGGGATGTTGAGAAGCTGGAGAACTTTGCCCCTTGCAAAGAGCTGATGGACCGCCACACCAACATACGGTTCGCCAACGACCGCTGGCTCAAGTCCCGCGGCAAGAAGACGGCGCAGCCAACAAACGGCGTCATCGCATCGAGCAGTAACAACCAGGGAAGCGACGAAGTCATGGAAGTCTCACCACCAGCGTCTGCCGCACAGAAGAGTCCCGTTCCCATGCCTCAGACCGCCACTCCAAAGGACATGAAGCATGTTCGATTCAACCCCTTGCAAGACCCCAGGTCGCCCATCAATCGCGCATGCGCGGGGGAGATTGTCGCTGCTGCCCAAGACAGGAAGCGAGCTGAAACTCCTGTTCCCATTCCCGTATTTGGCGCTCAGAAGCCAACGGTGAATGCGCTCACTGGCACCGCGAGCTCTCAGGCCAAGAAGACGCCAGACCCTGTCGTACGAAAGCTCAACTTTGCTCAGTCCGTCATCAAGACCACACCAAGTCTCTCGCAACGATCAAAGTCTCAGCCGCCACTGGGATCGTCCCCAAAGCGCCCACTTGAGCTGGACGACACCGACCAGCGCCAGGCGAACCTCAAGAAGTTGAAGGAGAGTCCCCGCCACGAGCTCGATTACCAGGAGATCTCGTCGGCCTCGGAGAGCTCTGATTCCGACTTGGAGGAGATTACTGAAGCCGAGATGAAGAAGCCCGAGAGGAAAGAAGAGGTGAAGGTCGAAGTTGACTCTGACACCGCTCAGGAGGGCCAGGTCGAGCTCGTACAAGCCTCTACCGAGCCCCAGGAGAGCATTGAGACAGAGCCCACTCCCCAGCGACGCACTGCCAAGGAGATCTATCAGCAGCACAAGATGATTGCCCGCCGCTTCCTGATTGGCGAGGTCGATCAAAAGATTCGCAAGATGATGAAGACGCGATCCGGACGCCGCCTCAGCTCTCTCTTCCGCGCTCGACGCAAGCTGGCCAAGGATCTGAAGAAGTCTCGCCGCGGTCGGGAGATTTCGAATGCACTGTCGCCCCCCAGCTTTACTGACATGGGCATCGATGACACGGAGCATGACGAGCCACACCAGTTGATGACCGTGCTGATCCCAGAGGAAACGGATCTTGAGGCACCTGGACCGCTGTTCTCGCCTGAACTGGCTGACACCGACATGGTCGATGCTGCCAATGAAGAAGACTCTGCTGACGAATCCGAAGAGGAAGTCCGCCTCATTGAGCAGGCCGACACTGAACAGGATGGCAACGCTGAGGCTGAGGATAATGATCTGCCATCGCTTGACGAGCTCATCGAAGCTGCCCATGTCAATGCCAGTGGCGGCGAGATCGAGAAAAAGCAGCTCCGAAGCCTGAGCTTGTCTGATCTGTGCCAGCCTGAGTCGGACGCCGAGTACGACTCGTCCCCAACGTTGCATCGAGGCAAGGCCAACCGCGCAGCGACACCGAAGTCAACCGACAACAGCGCAGCCGACATCGAACTCCCCCCGTCCTCTCCGAACTACCACACGGCCGACGAAAATGGCGGAGACTTCAGGCTGTACGCCAACGATTCAGAGCCGCCGGTCAAGGTCAAGACGGAGAAGAAGCAGAAGAAAAAGAAGAAGAACAAGCACAACAAGACTGACGACCTGTCTGAGGCTTCTGCCTCCCAGACCATCACGGAGACTGCTGCCTCTATACCGGAGACAATGGAGGCTGGTTCATACGTCAAGAGCCCAGCACGTGGCACTCTTCATCCCAGCCCCGCGAGCACCAAGGCCGAGAGGAAGGCGGAGAGGCAGCGACGCAAGGCTGACAAACTGGCCGCTGCCGCCACGAACGGCGCCTAATGCTGGCGCAAGCATTACCGCATTTTCTGTCATTTGAGCAAGAACATGTTCTGGCTTTGTCTTATGGAAATTTCCTTGGTTCGTTCTTGCACGCCTGACTTTGTGTTTTCAGTTTGCTTTGAGAAAGATGAGAGAGTGTACGCAACGATGCGTGCCAGGAGACGACTTGATTGCATTGCGTTGTCTATGAAGAACCTTGTGTGTCTTCAGTTTACTACCAGGAAGATGAGGAAATGTACGCACCGATGAGTGCCGGCAGATGATTTGATTGCATTGCGTTGTCTATGAAGAACTTGGCATGTCTGTCTATCTTGACAACGAGAAGGATGGGAACTGGAACACTGAGAGAAAACGAGATACGACCCCCAAGATGGGTGTCGAGGATATGAAAATGTTTTCCTGTACTTTGTGGCTTAGGACGGATACTGGTTGGCAACTGGTCTGTTTTAGTCAGTCTTGATTGAGAGTCATACGAACCTAGCAAGAAATGAAATCGCGACAATACTGGCAACCTACCTCTATCTTACCGTGAGAAACATGACATATTGAAAACTGCGCACTCTAATGATCGCCGCGCTTGTGTGCCTTCCAAGCCTCGACTCGCTCGCCTAGGCCAAGCTCAATGAGAACAAGCGTCCATGTCTGCCCAATAGCAGAACATCCATTCAGAACACCAACAAGACGGTCAAGTCGTTGAGAGTAGACCGTGTCAGTCATCTTACCGAAATTCATGATTGTCTTGGCGAGTTCAATCCACAGCTTGAAGTGGTCTTTGTCGGCCTTCATGGGCGGGTAGCGAAACTCAATCGACGACGGGGTCTTGACTGGAAGATCATCCCGAAGGGGGTTGCGCAGGCTCACCCTCTTCAAGTTGTGTGGCAGACGGAGACAAATGGCAGCACCGCCGCGCATATTGCCGCCTTTGATGAGGATACCGCGAGCAAGCTCGTACATGTTGTTCGTGTGCCAGATGGTCTTGATCAGGTTCTTGAGTTGAAGGTGGCCAGTGGTCTTGTTCCATCCTCGCTTTCGCATCTCAAGCACACTACGCGGCAGGTGAGCTCGCATCTTGTCCGTCACGGGAAGTAAAGTTTGTGAAGCAGACTGTGCAGCCTCAAACAAGGCTGCACGGTGCGCTTCGGTGCTCAGATTGGACTCGGTGGAAATTGGGTCGATGAACAGCGATTCAAGACGATCAGCCGGCAGAATCTGCCTAATGAAGCAGCCTTCAACCAAGGCAACCACGGTGATAATTTTCTTGGCCTCTATATGGGATAGACCATCCGTAAAGCCAGCATGGATGTGCATGCCGCAGCTGTCGTTGATGACATGGTCCGTGGCGTTGATCACGTCGAACACAGGCAGGATGTCGGCCATGGTCTGCGAAGTGAAGACAGCACTCGCTATCTCCAAACCATGACAGACTTTTTCATGGTCGCCAAAGGCGCGGACTCCGAGAATTTCTTCATCCACAGTGTTGAACGTCGTCTCTGATGCATCCTGCGGGTCGATGTTAGTACCCTGTGGCAGATAAAAGCCGACCTGGCGATCGCCTTGCTGTGAATACTTACTTTTGTTGTGCTGGCAGACGCAGCATTTCTCGGCCTTGTCGACCGAATGGCGACAGACGGTGAGTGTAGGAAGCCCGGCTTTGGCCAAATCTTGGCTCAGCGCATGGCGAGCATGTGTCTCGTTCCATAGAACCTTCTCCTCTGGGATTTTCCACATCCTCCTGGGACCAGGGCAGAGTCGCAAGAAACTCGAGCTCAACTCCGAGAGTCACCTGGCCATCATGCTCCTGAGCTGATGCCATTTTGATCGAAGTCTGCCGGAAAACGATGCAACTAGGGTGGGCTGCTGAGAAGAGTCTTGGCTCGAGAATAAATAATCAGAGGTGGATAATGAGAGGAGAAGAATCGTAGAACCGACGTTGCATCGTAGATATAAATATTCTGCGCGAGCTGGCTGTTCTCAGCCTGCAATGTTGGTTGTTGTTCTTTGCAAAGTGAATCAACTGCATACCGTCATGTTCTTGGCTGTGTGGTAAGCATTCAGATATCGTGAACAACGTAGCCAAAGCCATGATCGAATACGTTCTGGCTAGACTCGCGACGGCAACAGTGAACGCGCTGCTTGCCCATCGCACAGCGGGAGAAGGAACGCGAACACGAGAACAAGGCGTTTGCATGCCACGCTAAGAGGCTTGGTCATACGATGCGTAAGGTACGGTAAGGTACACTGCCGAACACTTCTAGCATGATCGGCCCGCCTCAGCACTCGAGGCAGCGTGTCGAGCCAGGTGAAGTCGCGGGATTGCCGACCTTATCTCGGCTGTTGATGACACGTGGGACTGGATCTAGATGGCTGTCAGCGGCCGTTCAGAACCAAGACAAATGCCACAAGAGTCGAGATCCCGCCTGTTGAGTCGTCGACACTGAATAGTGGCACATGGATCGGTCTGGCCCATGGGGGCGGGTAGCCGGCTCTCGGATGTGGCAGCCGTCCTCCCACAGCTGTCTCCAACTGGGCCAACCACGACACCCCAAAGTCATGATCTACACAATAGCTCTGAACCTAGCTGGCTGGCCACGCGAGTCAAGCCGTTTTTATGCAAGAAATTTGCCAATGAGCGGGGCGGCAATCGCCCTGGGGGGCCCAGAATGGGATAGCTCACGCAGGTATTTGGGGGTAATTAGCTGTCTGATCAGTATTCACTGATCACCCGCCGGTGTGATTCGCCTGCGGAAACAGAACGAATGACGGGCTTCTGGTGAGCAATTTGTCAATTAGCTCGCACTCGTCATCAGCGTTTGCGGGTACCTGTTCGCGAGAAAAGGTCTGTTTTCGTGGACTGAAGGAATCGGGGGATGGCATCCCATGCCAGTCCGCGACAATCCGAGCCAGCTTCGCAAATGGCCTCGATAGAACCAACCGTCCGCACCATCCAGATTTGTGTTGCGCCCATGGCGGACTGACGATGAACCCGACTCACCAACACGCCCATCCACTGCGCAGGTGTCCTCGCCCTTCTAGAGCGTGATGCAGGCACCCAAGGGCGACAAAGGGGTCGTCAACGGGCCACCCGTTGAAGGCGCTCTTGGCTACATAGTCATTGTCTTTGACTGCATCGCCATCTACAACACGATCGAGCTGACGTTTATCATCTGGGGGTACTTCAAGCGACACTCGGGGCTGTACTTTTGGTCGTTCATCGTCGCGACGTACGGCATCCTCCTGTACGCAGTTGGATTCATCCTCAAAACCAAGTCGAACCCGCACCATCCGAGCCCCTACATCTATGTGACGTTCATCGTCCTCGGTTGGATGGCCATGGTCACGGGCCAGTCCATGGTCCTGTACTCACGGCTGCATCTTGTGTTGCGCGACTCCGACAAGCTGCGGTGGATCCTATACATGATCATCTTCAACGCCATCACCATGCACATTCCCACTGCCACCATGGCGTACGGCGCCAACTCGGACGACTACGCGGCATTCGTCAGTGTCTACAGCGTGTACGAGAAGATCCAAGTCACCGTCTTCTTCCTCCAGGAGCTCATCATCTCGTCCTTTTACATCATGGAGACCATCAAGATGGCGCGGCTGCAGTCGGAGCTACAGCAGCAAAACCGCAAGCGTTCGAGGCGGCTCATGCTGTACCTGATCACAATCAACGTCATCATCATCCTTCTCGACTGCACAATCCTCGGGCTCGAGTACGCGAACCGCTACGCGTTGCAGACGTCGTGGAAGGGCCTGGTGTACAGCGTCAAGCTGAAGATAGAGTTCCCCATATTGAACAGGCTGAAGGAGATGGCCACGGGATGCCGAGAGTCGAGCTCGAACCCAAGCGGGGCCGATGGGGTGGCTGACAGCTCATGGAGAAGCCCGGACTGGTCAACGAATGGCAGGGCGCACCATAAGCACAGCGGAGGAAGCTCCCAGGCGGGCGCCAACATGACACCGCGGGAGCATGTATACCAAGGTCGTCGGGACACCATGTACAACGCCTACGCGTCGAGCGGGAATGAGAGTCAGGAAGACGTGGAACGGCATTCGCAGAACGATACAAGTGGAGGGTCAGGCGTCGTGTTGCCGACGGAGATGATGGTCGAGATGCAGAACAGGTCGGAGATGGATGCGGCTCGTGGCGAGACGCCGATACGCCCAAACACGTGCGAGGGAACGCCAAGTACGAGGCAGGTCGAGGGTGCGGATACGTCGACAATCGGTCGGAGTTGAGGAGTCTGGCTCAATGTCAATGTTGGCTGCAAGGTCTAGTAGCTATCAGGGGAGGAGGGGAGGAAGAGCAGGGGCTGGAGGCGCGTGGAGCAACGCGACGCAGGAACGCTTGAGCTTTGGGTCACGTGTTCTGTAGCAGCCCTGGGCGCCCCTTCTTTCCAGTCTCGTCATCGACCATCACCACGCAAACCACACCGCCAGGTCTATCCGTACAGCGTTGCTCGATCATCCACCACCCGTCGTTCGAAAAGCTGCTGCCACCCGCGTAGGCCTGAGCGCCAGCATGGCGTCGCGGAATGGTTGCTGATCACAAGCACTCCTGTCTGGACTTCAGATATACGACTTAAGTTACGCCCCCGCCCCCCTGGTATGCAGTCCACATTGGGCATGAATTGCAATCAATCATTATGGGCTTCAATGTATCTATCGAGA
This sequence comes from Emericellopsis atlantica, assembly GCF_019669845.1. Lineage (NCBI taxonomy): Eukaryota > Fungi > Ascomycota > Sordariomycetes > Hypocreales > Bionectriaceae > Emericellopsis > Emericellopsis atlantica. Next base: position 120,730 of record NW_025764740.1, on the reverse strand, counting down.
CGATTCGAGGCAACGTACCTTCACTTCTCCAAGATCTATTAGTGGTGTTGTTGAGCGAGCATCAAAGATTCCACCAACGGGCCATTGGGTATCCAAGGAAAGCTTGTGATGACACTCCGCACTGTCTCTCTGAAGAGTAACCATATGCGCCGGAAGTCTACCCGTGTCTATTGACGCGGGTGCAGCTCAATGTGACGAGCAGCGAGACTGGAGAAGCGTTGCTTGGAGGCCCCCCTCCGAAGATGGCCACAATGGAAGCAATCCCGCTAGTGTTTCCAAGTATGTGACGTCCAAGGATGCGTCCCTTGCCGATCAGCAGAATGGCCGCTCATGCAGCCACACGCTCTGGGGTTCAAGGAGGTGATGGGAGCCCTCGCAGAGCTTTGGCGAGCCATTGGCGGACCCCCGTGGTGAAGTTCGTGGTCTGAATAACCCAAGGAGCTGGGACCTACTATTGATCATCGATTCGACGACGAGTACGCGAGCTCACTCGTGAGTCTAGTCTTCGACGGACTGATGTTTGCGGGGAGGGTTTTGGGCGAATCACCACATGCACATCCAGATCTATCACATTGGCGAGACCTTCAAGAGAACAGGAACTGGCTATGGCACTTTCAACCGTAAGGAACCTCCCTTGTGCATCCCTCGGCAACGTGGCTTACCGTGGGGCAGGCCCATCATGCCAGATCACTTACATCTCACTTCAGAGACAGAGGTGCGCAGACGTAGCTTTGATCGGGGCGATGCAAACGTGGGAATCACACGCTACAGTGGAGGTTACTTTTTTGGACATCGCTCAGCTTCGGCCGGTCAGTAAGCGTGGGCCACCGCCATGCGACAACGACTTCTGCCACGAGACCATCCACAGCTTTGAATAAAGGCCTTCGTGCAAAGACGATGCAGTCACATTCCAGGTCGTTCATACTCTGAAATTCGCTGGACCAATCGTCTTGATTCGCTGAATAAGGGACCATAAAGTGACGGACTAACTTAGTCGGCCGGTCTGGCGGGAGGTGGCGGCGTTATTGACCGGTTCCCCTTTTGGGTGTCAATAGACCCTGAATAACATCTCAGAGCCTGGTTTGCACACTGGGCCACTCTACGCTCTTGGCCGAGGTTCAGGTCCGCAGCATGTTCGTTCTTCGAGTTTGGATTCAATTTTCCATGATCCCACAAGTGAGCAATGTCTCGAGGTCGGGACTGGACAGCATTCCCCTATGGTCAGAAAGCACAGGAGACCGTCCTGAGGATTATGTTAACGAGCCCCTGGGAAACACAGAAAGGAGATCAGCCATCCCTTAAGGTTATTCAAGGACACGGCAAAGAGGCTGTTCCCTTTCCGTGTCTAAAGATCAACCATCCTCTTCGCCGCCACCATGCGGGCGCTGCCTTTGATGGGCGAGTCCGCGCTCATATTGACCCTCCTGAACGTGTTCATCTGGTGTGTATGGCAAGCCTTACCATTGGTACCTGCAGCTTCAGCAGACAAGATGAACTCATTCACTGTGTCGCGGCCTGCGAGGGGCTCAGTTCGGTGTCTGGCACCTCTATTGAGAACGACCCTCAATAGCGACAAAAGGCTTTGAGAGAGTTGCAGAGGGCATCGATCTGATGGCCACCACCACCGAAATAGCTTCTCAACATGCTTGAACAGCTACAGGAAGCCTTCTCTGTTCTTCTTGCCACTTTCTTATAAAACCAGCATCGCCATCCCTCGAAACGACTCGATCTTCTTTTGCCCCCCCAGGCTCGTTCCCACCATACAAGAGTTTCCTAACCTTGGACAAGATAACGACAAGTGACACACCCAACGAGTGCCGCTCAAACAAACAAACAACAACCCCTACCCGCAACACTCTTTGCGAGACAACCCCCCCAACAGACTTCATCATGAAGTTCACCTACGCAATGGTAGCCATGGCTGCGGCCGTCTGGGCTGCCCCTGCTCCCGCTCCCGCCCCTGAGGCCGACGCCGAGGCCTGGTGCGAGCGTCCCGGACAATCCTGCTGGAAGACCAAGCGCGTTGCCGATGCTGAGGCCTGGTGCGAGCGTCCCGGCGAGCCATGCTGGAAGGTCAAGCGTGCTGCTGAGGCTCTCGCCGATGCGGAGGCCGATGCCTGGTGCGAACGCCCCGGACAGTCGTGCTGGAAGCGTGACGCTGAGCCGGACGCCGAGGCCGACGCCTGGTGTGAGCGCCCTGGCCAGTCGTGCTGGAAGCACAAGCGCGCGGCCGAGGCGAATGCCTGGTGCGAGCGTCCCGGACAGTCTTGCTGGAAGGCCAAGCGTGTCGCCGAGGCTGAGGCCTGGTGTGATCGCCCTGGACAGTCATGCTGGAAGACCAAGCGCGCCGCGGAGGCGCTGGCTGATGCGGAGGCCGATGCTTGGTGCGAGCGCCCCGGCCAGAGCTGCTGGAAGCGCGATGCCGAGGCCGAACCTGAAGCTGAGGCGGAGGCAGAGGCTGATGCTGATGCTGACGCCTGGTGTGACCGTCCTGGACAGTCATGCTGGAAGGCCAAGCGAGAGGCTGATGCCGAGGCCTGGTGCGAACGCCCAGGACAGTCATGCTGGAAGGTCAAGCGCGCTGCCGAGGCCTTCGCCGCCCACTTTGGCGAGGGCGCCCTCGAGGCTCGCTCCCCTGAGGCGGACGTCAGCAACCTCCCCGGATTCGCTTCTTTCAACGCCAAGCGCGTCAACGACGAGCTGGCCCACCTCGTCGCCCTGACCAAGAAGTCCCCCGACGCCTTCTACAACGACCTCAACCTCGAGAACCACTTTGCTCGCGACACCGTCTTGGACACGCGCGAGGCTGAGCCCTGGTGTGAAGCCGATCCGGCCTGCGCTCCCAGGTTCTGCGAGCTCTACCCCCACAATCATCAGTGCGCCGAGCCACCCAGCGAGGAGGTCGTTGAGCAGGCCGCCACCGAGGACAAGCGCTGGTGCGAACGTCCCGGCCAGTCCTGCTGGAAGGCCAAGCGCGCCGCTGACGCCGTCCTCGAGGCCACCGGCCCCATGGAGACCCGCGACCTGACCACCCGCTCCTTCGACCCCGAGTTCGCCAAGCGTGACGCCGAGCCCTGGTGCGAGCGTCCCGGCCAGTCTTGCTGGAAGCGCGACGCCGAGGCCAACGCTGATGCTGAGGCTGAGGCCTGGTGCGAGCGCCCTGGACAGTCGTGCTGGAAGGCCAAGCGTGACTTGGACGCCATCCGCCTGGCTGCCCGCAACGTCCTCGTGACCCTCCAATAAGTACGTCCCCTACACGGAATGTAATTGAAAGGTGTTCTAATCCTCCTTGCAGGCACATCACAACGTACAGTCTGACGAAGAAATCTTTACTGCGATACGCTTGCGGATGTTTGGACACCTTTCCGCGAACCAGCACCCACCCATACGCACATATATACAACTTTGGATTCTCCCCTGACGGCGGGCCATTGGGTCCCGCCGCCTCTCATTAAGAATGATCGGCATGGCAAATCTGCTCGCGCAGTTGCTCTTTTCTAATCGACAGCCCGGGCGAAGGCTTAGTCTAGTTCGCTCGGCAAAATAGTATGGGTGGCTGGACTCGCGTTGATAGGTAGCGGAATGATTCAATACACTCGTTCCCAAATGCTCTTTGCAAGTGATTAAACTCATGTGAAAGATGGTAGCAATAGCGAGGTAATCTGAAACCTTGTAGTCTATTTCACACACTATGCAATATCTCCAACAACAACTAGTCCATAACACATCACGCTTCAATGCCCTCCTCCTCGTGGTCAGGCTTCTGGGCCTTCTCCGAGATAAACTCCTGCGGCATGGCAACGGGCCTGGTCTTGGCGAAGCGCACCGTCGCAAAGACAGAGGGTGACTCGCGGAACATGAGATCGATCTCCTCGAGGTTGCGGCCCATGGTCTCGGGGTAGAAGAAGAATACGGAGATGGGGATGCAGGCTGCAATGACGGCGTAGACAATGTAGTACTGGTAGCCAATGTTGTTGATGGCGACAGGGGTTATCATGACGACGACAAAGTTCCTAAAGATTTGTTAGCATACCACCCTTCTTCTACCAATAGAAGACAGACTGGGGCACGTACCAGAGCCAGTGGTTACCGGTGGAGATGGACGACATGGCCATGCGCAGGCGGATGGGCGCGACCTCTGTGCAGTACAGGAAGTTGGCGCCCAGGAAGCCAATCGGCACAAACGTGTTGTAGAGGTAGATGAAGCAGCCGGCCGCAATCATGGCGGGCTTGTTGTCCTTGTCAAAGGAGGTCGCGACGGCGAGCGCAATCATGCAGCAGGACATGCCGATGCCGCTGATGATAAAGACGACGCGTCGGCCAAAGCGGTCAATGGTGAAAAAGGCGATGAAACTCGCCAGGAACTTCCACGTCAGGGCACCGCCCGTGAGCACCTTGGACATCTCGGCCGACATGTTGAGGTTGTCCTGGAAGATGACGGGGGCGTACACGCTGACTAAGTTCGAGCCACTCATTTGTTGAAAAAACTGTAACAAAATACACAGCAGGAAGCGATACAGTAGCTTGTCGTCGCCCATGCGGAGGACATCGCGCAGCTTCGCGCCGCCCTTGCTCGTCTCCTCCAGAGAGTGCTCGATGCCGGACACTTCCGCCTGGACCTGCAGCGAGTCGACCTCCATGCCCCGAAGAGCCGCCACGATGGGCTTGGCCTTATCACTGCGGTTCTTCATGACCAGCCAGCGGGGGCTCTCGGGGAACATGTAGATGGACGCCATGAGAATGATGGAGAAGAAGATGGCGATGGCGATGGGGGGACGCCAGGTGACGGGGCCATGCTGGAACTCAAAGAAGCCCAGGTTGATCCACGACTCGAGCACGTAGCCCACGCAGATGAAGAGGCCGTCCAAGACGACATGGCGACCACGATTCTTGGCGCCCGATGTCTCGGACTGCCAGACGGGCACGATGGAGCTGAGCTGACCGATGCCGAGACCGACAATGACACGACCGACGATGAACTGCGCAAGGGAGAAGCTCGACGCCTCGAGGATCTCTCCAATCAGGGTGCAGCAGGCGGCTGCGAAGATGACATTACGTCGTCCAAACTTGTCACCGGTGTAGGAGCAGGACAGCGAGCCGATCAAGGCGCCAATGGTGAATGTGGCGACGACGAAGCCCTGAAGGGTCGACTTTCGGCTCTGTTCAGCCCCGGTTGAGTGGACTGTGTCGATCTCGGGGAAGGTCTTGAGCCAGTCCTCCTCGTGGATCAGACCGGCGATGCCTGCCTGGTTGTATCCGAAGAGGATGAAAGAGGGCGCGACGATGAGAGCGATCTGGAGGATGCTCAGGACGCGGCCCTGCACGCCAAAGTACTTTGGTGCCATTGTCTCTTGACCTGTCTCTGGCGAAGGGAAAGACGCTCGAGGGAAAAGGGATGGGAGCAAAGAGAGAGGGTGAAGCTGACAAGACCTGTGAAGGTGGCCCTCTTGGTCATATACCCCATGAAGAGGTGGGGAGCTCACTCCTCAACAACTCAACTTGCCTTCACCGTGAACCCTCTCACGATTCATGCTTAGTGATGTCCCCTGCGGAGACCCCATGGGATGGGCTTATGAGCATCACGCAACACGATTAAACCCTCATCCCCCACTCGAACCCTAGGTAGACCGTAGACGGCTTCGTCTTCTCCAACGCTCCGCCGTGCTCGCGCGCGTACAGTACACGCCCCCCCTTCTGGCCGTCTCTTCTCGTGACACAATGTCGTCGACAGGTCCATAAGACTCGGATGCCGGCACGGACGACTCTCGGTGAGACATGCTCGGGAGCGGGCCGGAACTGTCGGCCATGTGGGTCTGGCAGTCGGAGGGTGACCGAGTGACCGGCCTCGCAGGGCGAAACGTCACCAACGAAAGGGCCTTGTGACCCTATCGAGTGGAATGGTCAAGGGCGATTCGCCAGCGGATCGCGGCATTAAGCAGAGATTTCGGCAGGGTCTTTGCTGAGCGCGGTTTAGCGCAAGGGTAGCCGGCACGGTAGTTGGATTGCCCCTGATGCAAGATGGCTTCTCGAAGTTTTTCGCAGACAAGCATTGGCAAATGCCCGATGGTCGGTGGCTAGTGAAGCTTGTGTTTCCTCCCCTTTGCTTGTTTGCATGGCGTTGGCATTGTCGCTGAGGAAAGTGTCGTTCTGAATCACGTTGCGGACAGTTCGTCGACGGAATTGTTGATGACTCGGACGTTCCAAAAGTGTCACGTCGATCGCGCACTGAACACCGCCTAGTGCGCATTTCTTTGTCTAATTAGTCTTCGAAGAGTACGTATGCCCGCGCATACGTACTCTAGGGCCGATCACCCCGTCTTCTTTTCGTGCGTAATGTTTTCTGCCACTCTTGTTCGCTCCTGGATCTCCCGACTGTTTCTCTTACATTGCTGGACAGACCCATCGCTACAGGCTGAACCACCACGGACTCGGGAGTTGACCGTCGGGAGCCTTCTTGCTTTTCGTCTTCCTCCCCTACCACTGTGTAGCAAGCACTTAGTTGCACCAGAGTCGCACGGCCTTGTCCTTGCCAGCACTCCCCACCTTGGTACCATCGGGACTCCAGTCCACGGCGTACACCTCGTCCTGATGACCCGGAAGGTCCACTGCCAGCTTACACGTCGCCATGGACCACACCTTGAGCGTCGTATCCTTTGACCCCGTCACTAGGAGTCGGGAGTCTGCGGAAAAGGCACACTGGTAGACGGGGGCGACATGGCCCCGGAGGGTGTTGATAAAGCGGCCGTCCCTAGCTTCGAGTCAGTATGGCTTCTACCCATCGGGGACCCGGGGAAGACCCCTCGGAGTGTAACTCACTTGGCGCTCCATATCTTGGTGTGGTTGTCCCAGCCCGCACTGGCGATGAGGAGTCCATCTGGGGAAAATGTGACGTGGTTGACCTGCTTCTGGTGCCCGTGCAGGCGAGCGACAGGCTTGGTTCCCGACGACGGATCCCAGAGGTACATGGTGAAGTCGTCACTCGCAGAGACCACACGCTCGGCCACCTTGCCCTGCACCCTGACGGCTTTTTCGAAGCGTGCCTTGGCCTTGGCCCTCTTGCCTTCTTCCGAGTCAGGCACCGGCTCGTGGTCAAAGTACGCTGTGCGCAGCGCAAAGTCCGACGACAGCGCCAAATGGTTGACCCAGTGTGCGTGCGCGGAGAGAGTGTGTAAAAGTACTCCCTTGTCCGCATCCCATATCCTCACAGCCTTGTCGTGGCTGCCAGTGTAGATCATCCCCGTGCCACCCCATTTGACACAGCTCACGCTGCTCTTGTGCCCGGACAAGACGTGCTCCGACCGACCCGTCACCACGTTCCACACTCTGACAGTACCATCTTTGCTCGCACTCGCCAGTCGAGGCGCTTCCTTCCAAAGATGGTACGGCTCCCAGGCAATGTTAGTCACCCACTTGGCGTGGCCTGTCAGGGGCTGGCCAATGGGTTTCCCCGTCTCTGGGTCCCACAACCGTACAGTCTTGTCCATGCTGCCCGTCGCCAACCTCTTGCCATCCGGGGACCACGCCACGCAGAGAACCCAATGTGTATGTCCTGACAATGTGAACCTGGGCGTGCCCGTATCTGTGTCCATGATCCTCGCCGTCTTGTCGCCAGATCCCGTTGCTAACCTGCTGCTGTTCGCGGGACTGAACTGGGCCGCGAGGATGGCTTCTCCATGGCCAGGGATTTTATGGGACATGCGCGTCACGGCTTGCACTTTGAACACGGCCTGCGGCTCGGCGCTGAGTGTGACGGTCGTCTCGAAAGGGTTGTCGATACCATGATCGCGGAGAAGCTTGACTAGGTCGGTGGGATATTCGTCGACAATGATCTCGCTGTCAGGGATGTGTATGCGGAAGCGGTACGGCAGGAAATCTTCCTTGTCCTGGCGCAGTGTCAGTCAGCGCGCACTTTACGCGAACGGGGAGGATACGCACCCTAGCCATCAACGTGTTGAGCAGAAGCGACAGGTTCTTCTCGGACGCATCTTTCAGAGGCACCTCGATCACATCGGCCATCTGCTTGCCATCGCCGTCGATGAAGTGGGCTTTGAAGGAGCCAGCAGGGCCCTCGTTCGCCAACGTCACATCCTGTTGCAATTGGCTGCGCTCGAGCTCTGCGCGCTTCTGTCTCTTGGACGGGGGCGGTACGACGGTCGCCATGGTAGTCGAATCACGAAATGGGTATCAAGTATGGGTGAATTGTCATCATTCAGAAATCCCAGCTTCGTCCATGGTGGGGTTTCTTTTCCCCCATCCTCAAGAAAACGGCAAAATTTCCAAAATTTAGGCGGTGAGCCGCGCTATCAGATCTCCGCCGCCAGCCCACACAGATTTGTTAAGGCCTTTCCTAGCAAGCTTCGCCGCGCCAACACGCACCCTGTACAAATTATTAGTCCAGCTAGACTAACGCCGCCTGGAACGCTCATCAAATCACATTATCCGTCATTGGTCGTAAATATCGCTTAGGCTCCATATCCGGGACGGGCAATTCGGCCATCGCCTATCTGAGCCGTATTAATGCTGAACAGTCGGACTGGGCTGCTGCCCTGCTTGCGGGGTCCGGTTTCCGCGCATCTTCTTTGGCGGCCCGGAATATGGTGTAGATGGCTGCTGGGGCGGCGGCGGCGGCGGCGGCGATAGTCCGAGATTCATTCCCATAGACATGAGCTGCTGACTAGGACTGTCTGGTATCTGGACATGGAATTGCTGGTTTTGGTGCTGTACATGCTGCTGCTGGCTTGGAGTCATTTGCTGTTGCATATGTTGCGGCTGGACGTGCATTGGTGCAGTCGGCGCCATTTGCTCGTTTGGAACGGGCGTATGTTGCAGTGTTGGAGTATGCTGCATTGTTGGCGTGTTTTGTAATGTCGGCGGCTGGTGAGGTGAGTCGACAGTTTGCAGTCTTTGCACGGGCGTGCCCTGCTGCCGCTTCTGCCTCTTCCCGTCGTGTCGGTCCATCCGTGTTGCTTCAATCTCCTGATGCCGTTGTCGCTGCTGTTCCTGTCGCTTGTTCCGCTGGACTTCCTCGTTCTGTATAGCATATAGCGCGGCAACGCGCAGTTGCAGTTGTGAGAGCACACCGATTCGTTCCGGTTGCGACAGCTTGCGGTACTCGGCCTTGAAGCTTGAGAAAGTGTCGCCTGTCAGGCGCATGGTAGAGTTTGGCACACCAGCAGCCAGCATCGCTTCCGAGGTGTCGACGTCGGCCCGAGGGCCTACTTCGTCGCCTACAAAGAACACTGTCAGCTGCGGAACTCTTCCTCGACAGTCTCTATGTACTTACCATCATTATCCAGTGCGGCCCCTGCGTCACTTGCCGCTGACGGTGTCGGTGGCTCTGGTGTCCCCGGTTCATGGTTGTGCTGATCGCAGACGACTGTCAAGACCCAACCTCCCATTGTCTTGCGATTAACCGCCTTTGCCTTCCATGGACAATTCGTCTTCTTCGTCGTCGTCTTGTGCTTTGTTGCCTGACACTTGTACGGGCGCCCGCCGCGATCACAGACGAGATCGCATCGGATCATCTCGCTCGAGTTCTGTTCCGTCCCGTTGACGCGGGCGCGATGCGACCGCGCCTTGACGATTTTGTACCCATCCTTGGCCGCACGATCGCTCAAGTCGCGAATCAGGTCGTCGTAGGTGGTGTACAGTCCAGTGAGCGGGACGGAGACTGCTTCCAGGATGCCGAACATGGTGAGGGGAAGGACGCGCGAGGCGCGTTTCAATGTCCGTCGATGGTGCTGATGGCGGGCGGACGTGTAAATCCTTGGCCTGGATGGTGTCAAGTTCCCGTTGCAGGGAATGTGGAGCGAATCTGCGGTGACGATTCCCCGCTTGGAGTCCGTCCAAATCACGAGTGGGGCTGCTGCTTCCAATCCGGCACTTGCCATTCGGGCAGGAGCCTCCAGGCTCCAACATCGCCAGCGGCTTCGTTGCTCTTCCCTTGTTGCAGCATACCCTACGCTCCTTCCTTCGCAAACAAAGACACGCACAGTCCATAGACTCAAGGCCTTCCAAAATCGAATTGAAGTATTTTTCACTTCCTCTGTCTCCTTGAACATCCAGACGTGATACTTGACTGTCCTGCATCGCAATTTTGCGTTGACTGCCCGCAATCATGTCTCGACAACGACAACGGCAACGTTCCAGCAAGCCCAGATTGGCGCAGGGATCGGCTTTTGTCAACCGCTCACCTCTCCCCGACGAGCTTCTTTCTCAGTCACCCACCCATTTCACAGGCGCGTCAAACTTCCGAAATCGCTCTTCAAGCAGTGTTCGCCCGCTGCTCTTTGACGTAGCTAACTTCAGCGAATATGCTCACTCAACAGTATCCTCCAGCCCCGGTGCTTCGCGCCCGTCGACCACCAGGCCTCCGACGCGTGCAACGACCGCGTCTGGACGCAAGTCTCGCGCCAGCGCGTCCACCATCCTCGGGCAGAGCGAGAGAGAGACCGTCATATGTGCCGTCAGCGAGGCGCGCGGCGTGACACCGTCCGTGGGCGTTGCCTTTGTAAATGTTACGCTCAGCAAAGTCACAATGAGTCAAATCTGCGATAACCAGTCCTATGTCAAAAGCATCCACGAAATTCAGATGAACAAGCCGACTAGGATTATATTCATGTCCACGGCATGTCCACCCAGTCGACCAAGCACGCTATACGGCCTGGTGAACAACCTGATTCCCGAGGCAAGCATCGATGTCTATGACAGGGCGGCCTGGTCTGAATCCTCAGGTCTGGACTTGATCCGGAACCTTGCATTCGAGACCGATGTCAGTCCCTTGACGGTGGCACTCCAAGGGAAATACTATGCTACCTCGTCGTTTTATGCGGTAAGCCACTCAAGCTGTGGGCATTGCATCTTCCACGGCTAACGACGGCGACAGGCGATGAAGTACATCGAGCACCACTTTGCAATCACGTTTGTGCCCCATTCACTTCGAATCAGCTACCAGCCCTCGGACGGAACCATGATGATTGACATTTCTGCGTTTCAGTCTCTGGAGATAATGCAGAACTCCCGGGATCCCAAATCGAAGGACTCCCTTTTCGGGCTCCTGAATCAAACTACCACGCCCATGGGAACCCGAATGCTTCGACGGAACATTCTGCAACCCCCAACACATGTCGAGGCCTTTGTGAGGCCTCGGCACGACGCTTTAGAGGAGCTTACAACGAACGAAGAATTGTTCCAGGATATCCGGAGAGGTAAGTGCATCATCCACAATCAAGAACAAGGACTGACCATCTTAGCACTGAAGGCATTCAGCGATGTTGAAAAGCTGTTGACCAAAGTGAGCCCTCCATCTGTTCGATTTATGCTCGTGCTGATTCCACCAGTTGATCATCGTCAACAAAAACAGCGATGTTCGGCACGTTGAGGAGCAGATCAATCAGGTGTTGATGATGAAGAGCTTTCTCGAAGCCATTCCTGAATTATATCAAGCTCTTGTGCCAGCCAGAAGCCCATTGCTGACCAAGGCGCGCGACATATGTCACCCTGAAATCACCGGTGGAACTCTTGACCGCATTCGACAGGTCATCGAAGCCGATGTAACGTACACGAGGTCCCCTCTAGACCTGAGGAACCAGAGAACATTTGCCGTCAAAGCTGGCATCAGTGGCATGTTGGACGTTGCGCGACAGATGTACAAGGAGTTGACAGAGGAGATCCACAAGCACGTGGACGAGGTGAATGAGAGATTCAAATCAACGGCAGCGTTGAAGTTCGACAACGGCCGAAAATACTGGCTTCGGATCAAAGCATCCGATTTTGACGGTGGCCGGCTGCCAGACTGCTTTGTCAATGTTGTGCGCAAACGGGACAAGATCGAGTGCCAGACACTGGATCTCATCAAGCTAAACCTCAGACTGTCCGATACGTCTAACGAGGTTGTCATTCGGAGTGACGCCGTCATCGACGAGCTGATCGCAGACATCCGCTTGGCAGCGCCTCAGTTCTTCCGGGTGTGCGAATCAGTCGCCATGGTAGATATGATTTCTGCCTTTGGTCAGCTAGCAACAACGCGAGACTATGTCAAGCCAGAGATTGCTGGTACTCTGGCCCTCAAAGCGGCGAGACATCCCATCCGTGAAAAGGTAAAGTGCGCCTCAAGCCTGTGCTTTCAGGATAACACTAACGATGACAGAAACCCGGCGCCGAGTTCATCCCCAACGACTACTACTCGACCGAGCAATACTGCTTTCATATTGTCACTGGCAGCAACATGAGCGGCAAGAGCACCTACATCCGCAGCATCGCGTTGCTTCAGATCATGGCTCAGATAGGGTCATTCGTCCCAGCTGAATACGCCGCTTTCTCCATCATCCACCAAATGTTCGCCCGAGTATCTATGGACGACAGCATCGAGTCAAACCTGTCAACTTTCTCCGTTGAAATGCAGGAGATGGTTTTCATCCTGCGCAACATCAATGACCGCAGTCTTGCCATTATAGACGAGCTCGGTCGGGGGACGAGTAGTCGTGATGGACTGGCTATTGCCATAGCCATGTCCGAGGCTCTGATTCAGAGCAAGGCGTCCGTCTGGTTTGCAACGCACTTTATCGAGCTGGCGCGTGCGCTTGCGGACCGCCCAGGCGTTCTCAACCTCCATCTGTTGGCGCGCAATACGGTCACCGCAGATGGACTGCCTCAGATCACCATGCTGTATAAGGTTGATTCCGGATACATGGACGACGAGGTTCACTACGGCATCAATCTGGCGCGGGCCATAGGCCTTCCAAAGTCATTCACTGACAAGGCTGAAGAGGTGGCAAATTACTTGCGGACAAAGCGAGCGGCGAATCAGCAAGGCTCCGAGTCACGCAAGCTTATGGCACGTCGCAGGTTGATCCTGAATCTACATGAGGCACTCAAGCAAGCCAAGGAGGCGGCAGACCCGGCCGTGCTGCCAGGGTACCTGCAACGGTTACAGGAGCAGTTCATCACTCGCATGGAAGAGCTGGATCAGTTATGAACTGGGTCGGAGACATGGACCCGTGTGTGTGGAGCAGCATTTCATTATCGCTCATGCGCCAGGTCGGCTGTAGCTCAACTCTTGTACTCGCTTCCAGACTTCTCGCACAACTCTGCCCTGTGATTGTCGGGCAGTCTCGTCCGGGGTGTCGCCAGCAGGCCTGCGACTGGTCAGTGTCTTGACTAGGTGCAAGTCCAATCGCGTCTTACCGTATGGCTAGATATAGCCTGCTCCCCAGCTTGACTGGCGGGATGTCGGCTGTCTCGAAATCGGCTGGCGGGTTCGCTGTTGTGATCAAGCCTCCGGCCTCCTCGAGAATAGCAATGCCAGCCGCAACATCCCTGACCCCGTTAGTATACTTCAACTTCAAAGGTTCGGGAGCTAACATACCATTCCCAGCATCCGCCTTCCCACCAGATGTCTATCGACCCCATTGCTGTGTATGCCAGATCCATCGTCGCACTGCTCGTCAGTTGACTGCCCACAGTATCGTATTCGACGCACTTACCTGCCAAGGCTGCGTACGCCGTGCACCATCCCGCCCTTGCCGCCTCTGCCCTTCCTCTCCGCTGCCATGTTCATGAACGAGTCGATCTTGCGCACCATGTTCCCCTCGGGCGTGTCTCTCCTGTCCTTGCCCCACTCGCAGGCAAACGTACACCCACTGGGCGCATTGGCCGGCAGAGCAGGGACCGGATTCTGGATCAGCGGTAATCGCTGCGTCTCGTTGAGCCAAGCGCCCTTGCCACGACAGGACGAAAAGGTCTGGTGCAGAAACGGTGCGTTGATCACCCCGATGACGGGGACACCGTCAATGGCAAAGGCGATGGACACGCAGAACATGGGGAAGAGATGGGTGAAGTTGACGGTGCCATCGAGTGGATCGACGATCCATGTCGGAGCCGCGTCGACGAGGTAGTCGCGCGAGGCACCAGCCGAGTAGGTCTCCTCGCCGATGAACTTGTGGTCTGGGTATTTCTTCGAGACGGCGTTGTGGATAAAGGCCTCGACGTCTGGGACTGTGAGTGACATGGAATGGTGGGAGCACGATGCGAGGAGGACGCACCGTTGTCTGTCTTGGTCACGAGGTCGACCGAGTTCTCTTTCTCGACGTAGTCTACGCTGGTCGTGGCGCCGTTGCCTTGCATCCGACGCCGAGCTGCGTCCATGAGCATCTGGCCTGCATCTTTGCCTAGCTGTACCGCAAAGGCATAGATCTCATCGAGCTGTTGCTGTGATATTTCTGTCATGGTGAGGGCAGCGACGCAGTATGGACAGAGTGTGATTGAGTGAAGCTCGAATCCTAGGTTGAGTTGACAGTCAAGCAGATCACCCCACGCAGAATGGCGATGGTAAGCGAGGCCAGCCGTGGCGCAAGGCTCCGTTGTCGCTGGGTTCTGTGACGATGACGGACATGGGTATGGAGATAGTGGGATTCTCCACAGCGATTGATGAGTGAGGAGGAGGAGATATGGGAGTGGGATGAATGCTTTACCACTTTGGACGCGGAGGCTGTTGGTGTGGGCCCCTCCGCGATGTGGTGTTAGTGCCCTGGCACAGCTCACCTGCGAGTGAAGTGTAAGTCACGGATTGATATATCGCAGACAGAACCTCAATGGTTTCAAGCTTTCTTGAATCTATCTCACAAAGAAAAGAAGAAGCGTCATCATGTCCCGCCACATCCTCCTCATAAACGGCCCCAACCTCAACCTCCTCGGCACCCGTGAGCCCGCCACCTACGGCTCAACGACCCTCGCCGACGTCGAGTCCGCCGCCCAAGAGCAGGCCACTGCCCTCTCCGCCAAACTATCAACCTTTCAGTCAAACCACGAGGGCGCCATTGTCGATCGCATCCAGGCGGCGCGCGGCGACGTCGACGCCATCATCATCAACGCAGGCGCCTACACACACACTAGCGTGGCGATCCGGGATGCTCTGCTAGGCGTGGAAATTCCCTTTGTCGAGTTGCACGTTTCCAACGTCCACGCGAGGGAAGAGTTTCGCAGACACAGCTATTTGTGCGACAAGGCGGCGGCGGTGATCTGTGGGATGGGGGTGTACGGATACACGGCGGCGCTGGAATTTGTGGTAAAGCATCTCAAAATTAAGGCTAGGCTATGATGATATGTACATAAACAAGTCCAAAACCCAAGAGTCTCCTCACAACATGGCTGATAACCGGTGTTGTACTGGCGTAGGTGTTGCCTGTTTGGTGGTGTTCGGCCTCACGTCCAAGGGCACCTCTCTAACCATCTTCTCCCACGCTACACTGGCCCTCTTGGCCATCTCCTCGGGCACACTCGTATCGCGGTCCGTCAGCCGTCGGTTGAATACCTCGAAGCTCAGCCAACCTTGGAAACCTAGCCCCCTGACGACCGCAGTAAGCACTGCCTTGACAGGTAGATAGGCCCCGTGTGACGATTCGCCGTAGAACAAACGGCAATTCCTTGACCAGCTCATCCGAGCGGGCTGCTCCGAGTTGTAAAAAGCGTGGTGTTGGTCCAATGGTTCGTGCAAGCGTTCTGCATCTGCGACCTGCAGTAGGAACACCTTCTTGACATCGACATTCTTCACCAGTCTCTTCAAAGACTGAAGGGTGGCCTCTTCGGCGTCTTCACACTTGCCACCTCGCACGGCAGGGTCTGCAAAGATGCGCCCGGCAATGTTGAATGTGTCGAAGCATATGCCAAAGTTCTCCCTGTCCACTCGCTGGACGAGATCCCAGGAGTCTTCCCACGTGGAGATGCGCGTGCCCCAGCATAGAGCCTCGTAGGCGAACCGAACAGGCGGCGAGGCGGCGAGGCCCAAGTCGGCCGCTCTTTGAAGATCGTTGACAATGGTGTCAATGTCGGCTGTGATTTGGGAGGCTGGAAGAAACGAGCTGGGGAAACAAATGAGATCCGTACCGAGGGAATGGGCTAACTGAATCCACCGGTTGATATCTTGGATCTGTGCCTCTTGCTTCTCGCGGTCGATCAGGCCTCCAAAATGCATAAAGGGCTGGAGACACATAATCTCAAGGCCCCTCTCTTCGCAGAGGTTTCTGAACAACCTCGCGGCGGCAAGCTGGTTGTCGATAAGGGTTTCGCCGCCAGGCATCGAGGCTGTGAGGTCGATGAGATCTTCGTAGAAGACTTCGATCCCCTGGAAGCCATGTTTCTTGGCTTGTGCGAGTTTGTAGGGGAGTGAGTGGCCAGCAAAGGACCGGCCCAAGGACATGGTACAGATGGCTGGTTTGTGCGCCATGGTGGTGTGGGTAGTGATGGCAGTAGTGTAGAACAAACGAGGATGTATCTCAATGAATAGAGTAAACGAGTCACCGGTATATGGGAATAAAGCTGGTTTACACAGGAGGTTGATGTACATTGTGAAGCGCTAGTGGCTTGAAGCTGTATATAAGACTGGCACTTGTCCAGAACATGATGACGCCCAACGAGGGCCAGACAAAGATAACACCACAGGCTCCATCGAATGTCAAGCATTGATCCATGATAACCTATCGACATCATCTGGCCTCTCGCTTGCATACATGAGGGTGTCAGATCGAGACGGCTGGAGACGGTTGGTGTCGGGTTTGGGTGGCTATGTCTTTACACGCGGGCTCTGGATGAGGATATATACAGCTGTCCCCCACCCTTGATCACCCTGTCTTTGATTGTGGGAAGTGCTCTGCAGATGCAGAGACGCTGTTGGACGTCAGGTGGATGGAGCTGGCCGTTCTCAGGCGTCGTCATGCTGTCCTGGTAAATGCTTACCCGGCGTGGTCGGCGGTGTGGAGCGTGAATGCATGCAGGTGGATCGCCAGGGTTTCATTTCCACCCCGACAGCTTCTTCTTCTTCGTTTATCCTGAAGAAGACTTTGCCTATCATTTGAGTGGATGAAGTCGGACATCCTGGACCGGGATATTCCCGATTTGAGCGCGCGAGTCGCTAGCTAAGGCATGCAGCACCGTCCACTCAACCGCACATACATGAGGCAGCCCAACCGCCAGCCTTTCATTTGTTGATCCAAGATATCATGAACACTGAGTCAAGACTCGCATTATGACAACCATGCAGACATCACTACAGAACTCTACATCTCCCGAGGGGGTGCCCATCACCTCCTCTTCAGCTGCGCTGCCACCAGCCTTGGTCGATGAGGTTGCGCCTCTGGAGAAGCATGGCTTCCTCTTTGGCCAGAAGCTCACAAACTCATGGTCGCCATTCCTACACGATGTGATATACAGTCATCTTGGTCTCAACTGGGGCCAGGTGCGGTTAGACTCTGCAGACATGGATCTGTTCCTGAAACTGATCCAACACCCCAACTTTTATGGTTCGTATAATGGATATGGCACAAAAGAATCATGGCTGATCTGATATCTAGGCGCATCCGTCACCATGCCCAACAAAGTCGCCATTGTGCCCCATCTCCACATCCTCACACAAGAGTGCCGCGACGTCGGCGCCTGCAACACCCTCTTCACCCGTCCGCATCCCTCGGATCCGTCCCGTCGCCTTCTCTGCGGCGCCAACACTGACGTCCTCGGCATCAAGAACAGCTTCATCTACAACGTGCCCCAACCCGAGCAGGTCTACCACAACAAACCTGCCCTCGTCATCGGGGGAGGCGGTGCCGCGAGGAGCGCAGTGTATGCGCTGCGCAAGTTCCTCCAGGTCACAGACATTTACCTCGTCAACCGAGAAGCGAGCGAGGTGGAGGCTGTGATCAGAGACTGCAAGGCGCGAGGATACGGCCAAGGCCTGGTCCACGTGTCGACAGAAGCCCAGGCGAGGGAACTACCAAACCCAGGCGCCATCGTCGCCTGCGTGCCAGACTTCCCGCCGACCACACCGGAGGAAATCCTTGCGCGCTCCATCACGACCATCTTCCTCTCCAAGTACGCGTCCGCCAAGGGCGCCATGCTGGAAATGTGCTACAACCCGACGCCGTTTACAGAACTGGGCAAGCTGGCTGAGGGCATGGGGTGGCAGGTGATTTTGGGCACAGAGGCATTGATATGGCAGGGTCTTGAGCAGGATAGGTATTGGACAGGGCGGGAACTGAGTGACTTGCCTGTCGAGGACGTCAAGGCTGCTATTGCGGATAAGGTCGCGGCCAGGATGGCGAAACTGTGATGAGAAATGAAGCTCTAAATGAAACATACGAGAGACAATATATGACATTATACTCGGAACGGATCTTTCTTCTGGTGACCCTGCTTGCGTGTCCGCCAACATCATCAACTTGTTGAGCCAAGCTTTGAACTCGGCCGTAAAGGCAGAAATGATGAGACTTATATGGCATGATCACTCTTAACGGGTTCCTAAGTCAAATGCAATGTCAAAGATCCAATTTATGACTGTCGTAGACTAAGCTGAGGACTCTAAACATGAAGACACTGAGAAAGCGTGTTGAAAGCGTGTTGAAAGCGTGTTGAAAAGCTGCGCAGAACAGCAATGTATTCTGTAGCGAGCGGTCTACGAGACTGCAATCTAAACCTGCTTTTCGTTTCCTTCAAAGTGATCCTGCTTCAACTTTCCATCGTCCTGGCCATCATCAACCCCATTGTCCCTGTGCAGCTCGTCCATGAGAACCTTGTTCGCGTTCCAGCGGGGCTTGACGTCGAAGAGACGGTCCATGGCCTCGAGGGGAATACCCTTGGTCTCGGGCACAAAGAAGAAGACAAAGAAGATGGAGATGATCATCATGGAGGCAAAGAAGAAGTACACGCCGTAGCCCCAGGCATTGAACATGTTGACCGTGAAGCGGGCAATGATGAAGTTCCAGAACCAGTTGTTGGCGGCGGCGTTGGCCTGGCCGAGGGAGCGCGTGTTTTGGTCAAACATCTCCGAGTTGAGAACCCATGGGGTACCGTTCCAGGACGGCGTGTAAAAGGACGTCCAGAGATAGAACATGAAGATGGCCGCGATGCCCCCGCTGGACAGTGAGGTGTCGGCATTGGGGTCGGCAGCCTTGTTGTCCGCGCCGGCGATCTTGATGTAGGCACCAATGAACCACATGCAGAGCGAGCCGCCAATGGCGCCCACCATGAGCAGGAGACGACGGCCCATGTGATCGATGAGGACGAGGAGCCAGACAAATGTGAGGACAGTCTTGACGAAGCCGAAGATGCCGGTGGTGAGGAAGCCCGTGTTTGTGCCCGTGATGCCAATGCTCTTGAATACCGTGGGGCTGTAGTAGTTGATGGCGTTGATGCCTGATCCGTTCTGGAAGACGAACAAAAGGGCACCGATGAGGAAGCGCTGCTGGATCTTCCTGTCCTTGAGCGAGACAAACGGCTTCCAGAAGCCGGCGCCCACTTCACGGCGGAACTTTTCAAGATCGGCGTCAATGAAGCTGATTTCCTCGATAATGTAGATGTCGGTGGGCTCGAGGTTCCTCATCCAGCACAGCACCTCAGTGGCCTTGTCGCGGCGGCCCTTGGAGAAGAGCCAGCGAGGTGACTCGGGGATGAAGAAGACGCCAATGAGCAGGAAGCCGGCAGGAATCAGCTGGACACCAAAGGGAATGAGCCACTGCGTGCGGCTGGGCTCCATGGTGCTGTCGACGCCATAGTTGATCCAGAAGCCGACAAGACCACCAATCTGCCAGCCCAACTCGTACAAACCGACGAGCCTACCGCGCACGGCGGGGGGAGCCAGCTCGGAAATGTAGATGGGCGTCATGTTGGAGCAGCCACCGATGCCGAAACCGGCGAGGACGCGTCCACCAATGATGAGGCCGAGACCACGGTCGCCATTCGCGCCCAACATGATGCCGGCGCCGATGACGAAGATGACAGTGAACCCGACGAGAGACAGTTTGCGGCCCCAGAAGTGACTGGTGGCATAGGCAGCCAAGCTGCCAAAGAAGGCGCCCGCCTGGTAGACGGAGACAATGTTCTGCTTCAGTAGCGCAAGGCCATCCTGTGAGTAGTCGGCGAATTTGAACTCCTCGGTGAAGGAGGGCAGGGCGAGTGTCGTGCCGATAAAGGCAGAGTCATAGCCGATGACGCAGGCCGCGAATGAGGCGACGGCGGCGCAGACGTAGACGCGCCAGTTGTACACGGCCTTGGGCGTAGGCCTGTCCTCCTTGAGAGTGAGGATCGACATGGTGGACCGCGGTGGTTGAGAGTCAGGATGCTGGTGTGTCCTTGAGAAGAGGATGAGGAACACTGCGTTGACGCTTAGAGGCAGCAGACTATATAGCCTCTGCTGGAAAGGCCAAGGCTGGTAATGTTATTGTCGAATAAGCTGGGGTCAGTCCCCGTCCGTCTCAGCGCCAGAGCTTATCCACGTTTCCGGGGTTGCGGGGATGCTCTCCTGGGGATGGCATTGAAGAATTTTGCCTTTGATGAGGCATTCGAAGAGAGCAACATGGTGGGTGCGGCTCGCTCCATCCGCTGTGGAGGAGGTGGTTAAGGGTTTATCCCTTCCACCCCAACCCCAGATCGACGAGTCAGTCCCCCATGGGTTAGCGGGCAACGGATGCTGGGTGCCGGAGGATATTACGTCTGCCGGTAGTTTGACCAGGAAGGGGCCTTTCCTTGAGGAGGTGCTTGATTGAATTGCCGGATGCGTGGTTGGCTGGCTGGCCTTCCTTATCCCCCAAATTCACCCTGCAGCATATCGCCCAGATCGCAACCTGGGGCAAAGCCGAGGTTTGTCATGAATTGAGGATCCATGTCCAGCCCATCTGTGCAGTCAATGGAACCGAGTTCTTCCAGTATCGCGTCGTAATCCACCCCTTGCGTATGGATGTCGACGCCCGTTACTCCGCTGAACATCCCTGCGGGCACTCCAGCGCCTCGCATTGATGCGGAGGACGGATAAGGGCCACTCGGACTGGTGATTGCTTGACTCTGTACCGTGCTTGGGCTCTCGATTGGGTGTACCACTTGGAAACCGTGTGAATCTGGCCCCATGTTTGGTTGTTGAGAGAATGAATATCCGGGCATGTGTGTCTGGTGATCGTTGAGGCGCGTGGGTAATTGTCTTGACGTGGCCATGTGCCCAGCATCACTGTACTCAACTTCAAAGTCACTCGCTGGTGGCAGACCCGATGGCGGCAAGTCATCGTTCCTCCATACAGCCTTCAAGGACTCCAGCGTAGTGTGCCATTTGGTTCGCTCTGCCTCGTGCATCTTTCCCAGGTGCGCGCATCGTTGCACGACGCCCATGAGACCCACGACCAAGGGCGGTGTGCCACACGATCCGAATGAAGATATGCAGCCCTCGACGGCCTCGGTCAAGCTTGATAGCAGCGATCCGCGGAAGCTTTGGAACAGTCGCGTCGTCATCGCCAAGAAGGCTATCTGCAGCAGAAATGCCGAGGGAACTGGTGGAGTGGAAGCACCAAAGATGACAGAGTTGCAGAATGAGTATACTGGGTCAAGAACCTCCGCCATGCTCTGGGCAGCGTTCGTTGTCTGGCGACTCTGGAGACTGGTCGGGTCGAGCCCGCGTCTGAGCACCTGGCAGAACCGCAAAAGTTGCTGAAAGGTCCTCAATGGCTGGACATGTGGCCCAGGTTGACTGTGCTCGGGATGTGTCGGCCCAAATCCAGCAAGGGGAGTCCAGCTCTCGTCCGCCGCTGGCGTTGCCAATCCTTCTGCGTCGACATTGGCAGGACCAACGTGTGTCGACGCTGGCTGGCCCAGACCCGTGGCGGCGATCGTGTCGAGTACAAAGCAAGCTGCCAGGGCGATGCGTCCTGATCGCTCCGTCGTCTCGTTGATGCCGAGGCCATCCGAGTACAACGCCCCCGTCCCCCGCAAGAACATTGCGAGTCGAGTTGCTGTTCCCACAAGCATCCAGGCCGCCAGGTCTGCGCCTTGGCCGATGAGGACCAGCGAGTGCAGCAACAACGCACGTAGATGAGGAAGTTCGAATTGCCTTTCCTCGGATGGTATGAGTCCCCTTGCAGTCGCGTAGATCTGTTTGGGTGACATGAAGCCTTGCATTGGGTTGCTTGAGGTTGTGTCCTGGAAAGAGGCGAGAGACAACACAGCCCAAAGTTCGGCGTAGCTTGGGGCGACATCCATGACAGAAGAAGGTCCAGGGATCCCTTCAGGTGGGTAAGCAAGGGCTGTCTCCAGAATCCTATCTCGGTTGAGGATGGGGAACCAGCAATGAGTGTATGTGAAGTATATGTCGAACAGTCGGCGCCAATTCCTCGGGAGTTTAAGCAAGGAGGCTCGTGGTATTTCGGTTCTTTCTCGTTGCAGAAACGGTGACACTGAGTTGTTCAATTGGTCTTGTACATCAAAGTTTGACGACATGCCTTCGCCATTCCCCTCAGTGTCCGACTCGTTGTCCGAACTATCGTCCCGGTTTGGTCGTGTTGCAGACCCAGACAGAAGCAGACCAATCTGCTTGTTGACCCTACTCTTTGTCCATTTCTTGTGCAACTTATCGGCAGCCTTGCCCTTTTTATGTAGTGGGCCATTCTTGTCTTGCAACAGGCGGAGGAGCGCCTCCTCGGTCGTGGGCGCTTCCTCGTAGAGAATCCAGGCCAGCGACATCTCAATGGTCCTCAGGTAGCCAGTTTGTACTCCGCGTTTCTTTGCCGTGGGCGTATACGAGCAGGCTCTCTTTTGGGAGACACATGTTCCACACTGAGGTCGTTCACCATCGCACCGTTCGCGAGCCACCCTGCAGGAGTCGCACGCTAGAGAGACTCGCTGTCGCTTTGGAGCTGCAGCGTCGGCCTGTTCGCTTCTCTCTCCATCTTCCGTGCTGCCCCCGCCGCCGCGTTTCTTCTGCGGCATGCTACCGAGAGGTCATGAGCTCGAGTGGTACGTTCGGCGAGTGGTGAGCCGTCGCTGGTCAGAGGGCGTGGTGGTTTCGCGAGGACAATGTTCGTGTTGGGCTTCGTCAGGTCTGGTCAGCTAGAGATTGACGACGTTGAACGCAGATTGAAGCGCGAATTCGGACCATCTCAAAGATCATCAAGAGAAGTTCTATCATCTTGCGGGGAGACCATGGTCATCGTCGAGTCCAGGGTCTAGCGCAAGCTGGGGCACGGTGGGGCTCAAGGTCGACATTAAAAGCTGGACAGCACGGGGTGTCTCGCGCCCTGCCAGAATACTGTCACCCCGGCTGAGGACTTACCCGTCGCACACGACGCGCCCTCTACGCCTCACCAAGTCATGTCCCTCTTCCCACAGGGATCTCGAAAGTCATGGACCGACAATCAAGCCAATCCGTCTTATGCGGGGTTCGATAACCGGGCACTCCGACACTCCTTGACTCCTTCCAGACTCCGCCGTCTCGTTTGTCCCGTCTCGACCGTCCATCGTCAGTGACGAATTATGGGCATCGACTCGGACTAGTCAGTACCAAATGTCCATCATGACAGGCGTCAAGAGGCCCCTCGAGGCCGTGCTCGGTACTGATCACCAGACACTCGACCACCGACACTACGACCGACACTACGACCCGCACGACGCACGCGACAAGCAGCAACCAAAGGGCATGTCCAAGATGCCACTTCACCCGACTATGGCTGCGGACGAGGCGATCGACATGACGACAAGGACACCGTCCCCCACGTTTCCTCCTCTGAGCGGCGAAATACCCGACTTCAACGCAGATGCGTCTCTCGTTCTCGTAGGGATCCGTGGCGCTGGTAAATCCACTTTGGCCATCATGGCATCATCAGCCCTGAAGCGCAGAGTCATCGACCTCGAAAATGTGTTCCAGCGAACGCGGGGCGCATCCAGTGCGGTCTACAAGAAGCTTCACGGGTCCACGGAGTGCCACCGTCAGCAGGCCAAGGTCTTGCAAAATGTTCTCGAGCGCAACAAGACTGGGTGCGTGATTGTCTGCTCATGGATGGAGAGCCGAGTGCAGGCACTATTCCGCGAGTTTGCGGCCACACATCCTGTTGTCCACGTCGTACGGGACGGAGATGCAATCCAGGAGCATTTGCGCATCCAGGACCGCGAGAAGATGGATAATCTGCTCAAGGTTAGCCGCGCAATATTCGGGACCTGTACCAACTTCGAGTTTTACAACGTCACCGAAAGGCAACCAGATGTCCTTGACTCTTTGTCTTCGGACACCCTCTTCGATCCGGTCCCCGCACCCTATCTCACTCTTAAGCATGCTGAAAGGCATCTGCTCAGATTCTTGAGTCTCATCTACCCACAGGGTGCGCTGCCTTTCATGGACTCGGCGTTTCCGTTGGCCGGCGTGCCTTTTGAAGAACTCCAATTCACATACGCTGTGGCGCTGCCTCTCTCCAGGACGCTCGAAACCGGATTCCAGATCGAGGACCATGTCGAAGGCGCCGACGTTGTGCAGATTGTTGTTGATGACTTGTGCGCCAAAGCTGATTCTTTCGGGTCCGATGACTTCTTGAGCCTTGCCAATGCGATTACATGCGGAATCGGGTTGACTCGGCGGAGCACGGTCGTGCCTTTGGCCATCGACGTCAAGCTGCCAGAGACTCCTACCGAAGAGATCTCTCAGTTCTATCTCCAGCTTGTCCTCCACACAATGCGGCTTGCACCCGAACTTGTGACCATCAACTTGATGCTGAAGGATGCAGATATCGCCCATCTCATCGCCAGCAAGGGACGAGCGAGAACGATTGGCGACTGCTTGGTCACGCGCGACCCGCAGCCGTGGACGTCCTCCACGTGGACCACACTCTATCAGAAAGCAAGTCGCTTAGGTTGCGATATGGTGAGGCTACGACGGCCCGCTGGGACCTTTGACGACAACATCGCGGTCGGTCATTTCAGAGGATCAGTGCAATCCTTACAATGCCGGCAAATACCCCTGATCGCGTACAACACAGGCGAAGCAGGGAGACACTCGGTCATTTTGAACCCCATTCTATCGACGGTAGCAATGAGAGCAGAAGAAGAGTTTTCGCCTTCTTCCTCCTTGCTTCTCACAAGTTACGCCGCGGTTCAAGCCCTTGCGGCCGCCTACGCCTACGACAGGATGAGAATGTATGTCTTTGGTGTCAAAGTCGGCTACAGCATGTCACCGACGATGCACAACTCCGCTTTCAACGCCTGTGGACTCCCACACCACTACACGCCGCACTCTACAGAGTCGCTGAGTGCGATCAAACACTTGATCGAGGACCCCTACTTTGGCGGTGCATCCATTGGCCTACCGTTCAAGGTCGAGGTCATCACTCTTATCCACTCGCTGAGTCGACATGCGCGTGCTATCGGTGCGGTCAACACCCTCATCCCGGTTCGCCATCTTAATCCCGATGGCTCGCTGCCACAGGGTGCAGAATTTTTCAAGGCGATGGGGAGAGCTGGCCCAGTGAAAGCCTTGTATGGGGAGAATACGGATTGGATTGGCATCCGAGCCTGCATCCGCAAAGGACTATCCCCAGCCAATGCTGTCAGACCAGGTGCGTGCGGTGTCATTGTGGGCGCTGGCGGTATGGCACGAGCAGCCGTCTACGCCATGCTTCAAGTCGGGGTACAGAACATCCTTATTTACAACAGGACGCTCTCGCGCGCAGAGAAGCTTGCGTCCCACTTCAAGCAGCTGTTGCAGAACCCGGACTTTCATTCCCTCGGCGCTGGGTCCGACACACGTTTCCACGTTATTGAGGATCTGCATGATCCTCTCCCCTCATCCTACCACTTACCTACCATCATCATCTCGTGCATCCCCACGCATCGCATCGGCGAAGCGCCCTCGCCGGATTTCACCGTCCCGGACGGGTGGCTGGAGAGTCGCACTGGAGGCGTGATCATCGAGCTGGGGTACAAGACTCTCAACACACCACTGCTGGCTCAGGCGAGACGCCAGGCATCCAGGGGCTGGGTCGCAATGACAGGCCTGGACCTTCTTCCGGAGCAGGGCTTTGCGCAGTTTGAATTATTTACGGGCAGACGTGCACCGCAAAAGGTCATGAGGAGGCATCTATTGAATGCGTACCGGGACGAGCATGAGCGATCGAATCAGGAGCTGCAGTCGCGGATGCCTTCCGAAGTCAGGGAGGTGACTTGAATGCTAGCTCGATCGCATACGAATTGACGCTTGCCTAAAAAGGCTGGTCAAGCCTTGCCGCTCACTTCCGAGCGCCTCGACACTGCATACAGCTGCCATCCCCTTTTGTCACGGGGCAGAGAGACGGTTGTAGGCCGGGTCTTAGGGGTTATAAGCCATTCACACTGTACAGCCTGTGTGGATATTCACTTTTGGCCCAGTGGTATATTGGCTACCCCTTGGTCCGCAACACCTTTAGGGTTGATGTGATTAGATGCTGAGAAGATCGATGACGATCGCGCGCTCACGTGGCGGATTAGTGGCTACGACTATCAGGTCAAGGCCCCTGCGTTACGCTTCGCATCTGTCCTTCGAGAGCCCCATAGGCCAGTCAGTCGGGCTATGCTGTACGTCTCGCGTCGTGTGACTTGCAAGCAGCACAGCAAGTCGAAGGTCAACAAGGAGTGTTTCACCAGCGGAGGACTTGGGCTCACTGTCCTAGATATACAGTAAAGTCATCATTCATATCGCTCAGTGTGTACTGAATACAAAAATCAAGATCTAAAGCCAATTATCCCAACTCTATGCAAAGCGTGTTCAACCCGACATCACTCCGTGTCAATCTTTAGACCCATTGCTTACCCTCTTGCCCTGGAAGCTGTCCTGGTCACTCTGCGTGTCTACCACAAAGGTATTCGTCTGCAAGATGGTTCCTTCGGGAGCACTATCGGAACTACCAGCATTCCCCCTGAGTATGCTCTTGTCGCTCTCGCCATCGCTCCTGTTGTGCGCCGTAACCCAGACTTCGTTGACGACCTTGCGCGCATCCTGGACCGGATCGACTCGGCTGCCCCCGACACGCGAGAGCGGGATAGTGTCACGTCTTGCGCCGCGGCTGTTCGAGTAGCCAGCCGAGCTTGTCTTTTCACGGATGAATACGCGCAGGACGGGGATCGAGGCGGCGATGATGGCGGCTGCCGTCTCGGCCGCGGACCAGCAAATGAGCTCGACGCCGTTGTAGAAGAAGTCTTTTTCGGCGATCTGGCTGATGTAGCAGGACTTGACGATGGCGACGGTACCGGCCCTTTGGAGCATTGGTCAGCATGGTAATCAGGATAAGGTACGGCAGGATTGCAGCTTACAGGACGCCCAGGGACATGCAGACGCCGACGCCCATCTTCTCAGTCCGGTTCATGTTGAGCTTCCAGAGAACGGTCCACGGCAGAGTGGCCAGCACGAAATCCATCAGTGCATTCCAGGCTGACACGAAAATGGCGTAGGACAGGATTTTCGCAGGATCAAAGCAGTCTCCCGGAATCGAAGGGTCGAATACCTTCTTGAACGGACGGCATTGAACCCACGGCAGGATGGCGGCGGGCAGGCTGAGCAGCGCCATGGAAATGATCGTGGACCACACCAGGTATCGCCAGTATCCGAGCGTGAGTCGCAGGAGCGTGATGGCAAAGGAGATCTTGCTCAGCGAGATTGCAAAGGCGACAAAGGTGGCGCCAACCTGTACATAGAGGGCGATTTGGTAGGTGTTGCTCGGGGGGTCAATGTCTTCGAGGAGTTTGCCGAAGCCATACCCGATGGCTGCCTGGGCCGTCCAGGTTTGACCAAGAAGGCAGACCTAAGCGACGAAGCCATGGTCAGTAAGACTGATCTTTGCGACGACAGCAGGGTGGTGGGAGAGGCTTCCATACCCATGATGCGATGAGCACCCAGTCGTCCCACCAGAACGCTCGGTTGCGTGAGAACCGCACATATAGCCTCGCAGCTAGGAAGAGCAAAGACACCCCGCATATAGGCCATATGGCACTCGTCATTAGGGGCCCATGATCAGGGATGCTCATCCTGTCTGCCGTGTGCCGTGCCACGTGGTATGTATCGAAGGTTTTGGCGCAGGGAGGGAACACACGAGGGAACAGCTCACTGTGTCAGTCTGGCAGGGCCTTGCTGCACACTTTATATCGAATTTCCTAGCATCCAGCGTGGACGAGGCGTCTGCGTGTTGGAACTTGGAACTTGAAATCGTCTGGTGTCATGCAACAAGTTCCCCAATAGGCTGGGGCTAGTAAGAATCCGGGCCGCCACTAGTTTAGTGATCAAATCTCTGCCGCCTGCGTGCGATTCTTTCGACTCCATGTCCCCTATACCTTATTAGCGTGCGAGGCAACTCTCATGATTCATCCTCGCTTTGAGTGACGATCACTGTCGATGCTCTAGGCCATTCTGGACCACCTCTCGGATAGATCTGGGTGCAATAACACCAAGAACCACCTTGCGTCTTGCATTGTGAGTCTCACACTTTGAGGAGGTCGACCTGGCCATGGTTCGCTGGCCCGTTGAGCCATCTTCAAGTTGTCTCAAGCACGTATAATAATCTACTGGGAGGCAAGTATCAACGAGAGGCAACCCAATTCGCCCCACTCGGTACGCGGCCCCGAACAGTGACATGCCTTGATACTGGGACTAATTTAGAGGCCTGTTTGAGTCCCCCTTAGTAGTTAGTCCCCCCCGGCCCCCTCGAGCTAGGGCCCAACGGCTGGCCTAGTCAGCTTGGCATTGGCCCGACAAAGCGCCTTTCAACGGATCCGCAACTGCATAATACCCTTGCGCCGTAGCATTAGGGTTTCTCTCGTGCCCCATTGCTGTTCTATGCTGCGTCGAGGACTATGTCAAGATGGCGAAATTGAGGCGCCGGCGGACGCTAGGTGATGGACCCGCGGCGAGCTAGTAGGCCTGATGAGGAGCCGTGGCGTACACCCGTTCTGGCTCACATCGCGAACCAGCACCAAGAGTCTGGACCTCTGGACATGCAAATAATGTGGCGTCGACATCACCACATGCAACAGGCCGATATTTGATCCCTCGGTGAGAAGGGCTGCCCTGTTTGCTGTGCTGTTGTTCTGTCCAGGCAACCTGCTCTCTGCTCACTGCTAAGATGGACAGTGAGCGAAAAAAAGGGTCATTCATCATGCTCTGCAGCTTGTTTCGTTTGGCGAAGATGATCTCCTTCGCACCGTCGTACGACGACTTGGACGGCAGGAGCGCCACAACGCCCAGTCACGCGATGCGAGTCATGATTTCGGGGCCAGCGTCCCAGTGGGCTCCAACCCCTGTTTGGGGCGACTTGGTTGCTGAAGCACCACAAATATCAATGATATCACCTTATTCCCGATTGAATGCCGGACCATTCATTGCTCGATTCATGCATGGGTTGAGCTCTCTATGATCAAGCGCAGGTGCTTAGGAGCTGGCATAAGCCGACGACTGGAGTCTGGGCTCTGCTGACAGCCATCCCGTCGTTCTTCTCCCTTTGAAGATCAGGGGTGGGACCGGGTCTCTTGAATGGCTGCTTTATGAGTTTTGAGATTTCCAAAAGATTGGAGTCGGCGACTAATAGTTACGGTAGACACCGACGGGTCACAGTGTATCCACTTTGGACTTGGCGTGAGTATGTTGAGATCCTGTGCAGTCGACAAAGTCCACGTGCATACGGAGTACTACCTTTGGTTTGGATGTAAGACCGGATTGGTTCAACGCATGGAAGCCTTGGCAGGGTCATTCACCTGGTCATTACGGAGACAAGAAGTTGTTCTAATACATTACATTGTACAACTCGCCCGGGGCAGCGATGCTCTCTTCTTGTAGCTGGACATAGCTGCTACTGGTGCTGCCTGGAGAGTTTGCAGGCTCCGTGCAGAAAGCGAATCTTGGAGACGCACGCAGGCAGAATACCTAAGATCAGCAAGTTGAAAGGCAGTCACTCTGAGCAGAGACTAATTTTATTTGTGCGAAAGTACATTTTCGAAGCCAACAACGAACTATGTACGCCACAGTCACCACCACGGCAAACAGGCCCAATAAACCAATCATAAACACCATGAATAGCATAAAGACAGAAGCGGGAAGTCAACGGCAAAGGGAAGAAGAAGTTGGGGAACTTCCACTGAAAGTTTGGTGCTCAGACTCAATGATATTTCTTCAATCTTCGCCAACTCGTGGCTCAGATAAAAACGTATGGTCATCATTGCAGCCCAAAACCGGCGACTGAGGTAGACTTCTGGAAACCGGGGGGATTAGTGACTTGCTAGCAAGGTCCCACTCACTCAAGCACTAGTGCCGGAGGAGAGGACAAGAACCCAAGAGGCACGGTTGATTATCGTGGTGGAAGGAGAGCAATGGAGAAGAAGAGAGTTGCAGGACGTACCAATACATGTAAACAGCGACCAGCCTCTCTGGGTAGTGAGCCCGTTGGGCGGCTGCTGTATACTGAGAGAAGACTTCCTGATCGCAAGTTCATGCCGTGAGGTGTGGCGGGCGGGAGAGAGATACGTCTGGGGCTTGAGTGAAACAAGAAGAGGTTGAAGAAGGGCGAGAGGCGGTGCTCTTATAGTCGTGAGAAGCTCACAATCAGCAAGACAATCATGAGGGAACACAGTCCACCTTCGGTTGCATTATCTTCTGATCAAAATTCCCATTGGCTGAGAATTATCTCAGCTACCAGTGGTGTCATGACGAGGTGAATTATCAATGGCCAAACGTGATGCCCAGTCTGTCAGGGCAGAGTGATCTGACCTCTTTCGTTGGCAGGATTGAATTTCCATCCCAACATCACAACTTCTCTCCTACATAGCTCCTCTGTGGTGCGTAAGGTTTGTGATTGCCTGGCACAGTCACTTTCGTGTGAGTGTTTGCCCGCGTCAAGCAGCGGTTTGCCTCACCAGTGCATTCATGCAACATGGAAACTGATAGTAGCTGGCGGTGCTTCACGGTATCCCAGCTCAAGGCCAGTTCTTGACCCAGGTCTCAACGGATAGCAAGTTTTCCATGTCTTCTCCGAGCAATGATCCCAACGACAGGAAATACCGATGAACAACCATATGACCCCCGGGCTCTGGCTCCTCTTGGCCGTTCTCCTCGCTTTCCTCGCGAGCTTCTTTGCCTGTGTCTTCTGCCGAGTTGGCCTTTGCCCCTTGAACTGGCCTGGAAGTACCGTCGATATGAATCGACGGCAGCTTCGCCGAGAACAGGAAGAGGAGGCTGCTGCTGCCCTTGAGCAGCGGTGGCTTGAGGAACAGGGCATCCCCTTAGGGGCCATGAATCGACAGGTCTACCATCGTCGTAAGTTCTCGAGGCTGAACAAGCTACCTTACCTTCGTTTCTGGCTAACCTAGTTTGCAGAGTAGATCTTTCCCGCCTCCCCTGTCGGCCCACCAGCGTCTTTGACCATTACTCAAGAAAAGTAGTCCGACATTGTAACATGCACTTGTGCCACGGATCGAACGAACCACGCAAGGCCATGCCACTGCTCAAGTTCAGTGTACAGCGATGCCTGATCATGACTGCCAATAAATCAACAGAGCAAACACATCCAACGCCAATCTCAACCAGAAGTTTCACCTGCCGAGCGCATCCTCATACGCCTTCCAAGCCTCTCCGATAGGCTGAACAAGCGTGTACGCAGAAATATTACCAAACTCCTGCACCCCATTCACCAAATACAACGGCGTCATCTCCCCGTCCTCGCTAAAATACAGCTTGGGTCTTTCACGCCGATAGTACTCCGTCCGCCCACCGTCAGTAAAGTCGACAAAAGCATCAAAGGCAAGAGTCTCGTTTTCATACGTCCACGGACCTCGCCAGTCGCGTGCAAAAGCATGCGCGCCGACACGAGGACCCTTCAGACCGAGAGGGATGTCGGCCATGTGGTGTACGAGGAAATGCCAATGACCACGCTTGTCCCGCCAGAGAAACGGGTCTTCACTTCGCATGCTAGGATGGATCTCGATATTGCCGGGCTCGACGGTCAGGTTGTATGGCCCTGCATAGCCGGTAGGCGAGTAGTAAATGTTATTCTTCTCAGAGGCGAGCAACATCTCGGGTGTATGGTCGTCTTCAGTCCACAGGGGCCAGGCGGTGGGGTTTGTCACATTGACAACAAGAGGTATTTGCTCCGTCCATTCTTTCAAGTCAGGCGATGTGCTGACGGATATCGTGTTGTTGGTCTTTGTCGATCGGCACACATCAGGTGTCTCCCAATCCTGTCCGATGAAGTGTATGAGATACTTCTCGTCGGCTGGACTCCACACAACGGTCGGATTGTGACGAAATGTATCGAACAAAGTCTGCTTCCAGATAAAAGGCCCTCGGGGACCCGTTCTTGACTCGGCACGGATTACCTGGCTGAATGGTCGCCAGGCGGAGAGTCCACAGCCATGCTTGAACTGGCTTGCAATGAAGTGGAACAGTCCCTTGTCCTCTCGATCATGAATAATTTGGCCGCCCCACGACGAGTTGCCGCCTCCTTCACGATAGAAGTCCGGGTTGGTGAAGTTGGTATTGTTGTACCCCGTCCAGCGCTCCACGGGCTGCAAGTCCAGCTTGCCACAGTTGGAGCCCGTCCAGCCGGGATCACAGCGACAGGTATGATGGCATGTACAGATACCATTGAGTGAGCAGTCCTCCATGGATGTGCAGCTCTTCGCGGCTGCGAGGGCAAGCCCCCCGAGGAGAATGAGGGATGAGGCACGCATCTTCAGAGTGAAGACAACCCTCGCAAGTAACTTGGAGCAGTTAGATATGGCCATCAACTAGACTAGACACCGTCAAGGTGCGGGACCATATATATATACAAGGTTCCCCCATCTTGCTGATCTGGGGTACCATGCGGGGAGCCCCAGGGTTGGGTGGACGGCTAAATACATTCGACAACTCCATCTCGTCCCCGCAGGATCTCGCGATAATGCCCCCCGAGAGCCCTTGTCCAGATCCTTATTCAAGCCGTCGGTTATATTGTGTGAGTTCTCCCCAAAGCTAACTTTGGATTGAACTTTAATGACCTTCAGAGCAGTTCAAGGGCAGCCCCTGAGCCACGCATGGGGCGTCTTTGATAAGGATGGCAATGAGATCTCCTCAGCACGCTCGTCTACCTCACGCCGGAGACCTAGTATGTACGTCAGCAAGACTGTTACTTCGAAAAGCGCTTTATCCACGGGTTGGCACCAGCATCACAAGCTTGCAACACGCGAGACAAGGGCAGCCAGGCCCAAGTCATCGAAAGCAAACACACGATGCAAACATGTTCATGAGCAGCACCGACTGAACGCCACGACAATCCAGAAATGCATACACGCACGCAGAACGGCAACCAGAACGCAAAAGTAACGGATTTTCAATTGACTGCACGCAAACCAGTTCTAGATCTTCCAACGCCAGGAAAGCAACTCATAACCTAGACTCAAGGAAAGCCTGTCGTAGGTGTGTCGTGACGAATCCCAAGTTTGGTAGTGCAAAAACGTGACAGAAACGTTATGGCGCTCTTGGGACGGAAGAAATCGCAGTCATGTCATCCCATATTGCTGTCGTGGCAAAAGTTCAAAAAAAGCTAATGATGCCCCATATTGCGCATCGGGCGGGCGAGCCATTCATCATCATGACAAGCAGAGCGTAATCAAGACGAAGCCAAAGTTTACTCGTAGAGGCTAGGATGAAAGGTTAGCCTATTGACTTCTATGCGAGCACATCCGTCGGAGGAAAGCAACTTACTTTAGACCTGAGGGCCAGGAGGGCCCTGAGGACCAGGGAAGTGGCCGCCAGCAAAGGCGCCAGGGCCGACAGGGGGGCCGCCAGGAGGACCGCCAGGACCACCAGGGCCGTTAGGCCCGGGTCCGGGACCAGGCATGCCAAGGTAGTGAGGGGGGGGAGGTGCCGGGCGGTAAGGGGTGCCGACGCCGGAGTTGTTCTGAGAACGACCCCAGGAGAGACGGACGCGCGAGTTGCCAATAGGGTAACCCTGCATTTGGTTGATCGCCATCTCAGCGGCATGGCGGTGGACGAACTGAACGAAGCCGCAGCCCTTGCCAGGAGGAATCTTGACGTAGGTGATCTCGCCAAAGCCTTGGAAGAACGAGCGGAGCTCATCCTCGGTGACGTAGCCGGAAAGGCCGCCGACGAAAACCGTGGTGTTGTTGGGGTCGGTGAACTGGTTCATCTGCGAGGCAGGGTTGAAAGCACCGCCGCCGCCAGCACCGCCGTAGGCACCAGGGAAACCTCCGCCCATGCCGCCACCCCACATG
Organism: Emericellopsis atlantica; assembly: GCF_019669845.1. Classification (NCBI taxonomy): domain Eukaryota; kingdom Fungi; phylum Ascomycota; class Sordariomycetes; order Hypocreales; family Bionectriaceae; genus Emericellopsis; species Emericellopsis atlantica. Next base: position 86,719 of record NW_025764740.1, on the reverse strand, counting down.
TGCTGCTGAGGCATACCACCGCCCATCATAGGGTTAGCGTGATGCGCGTGACCGGGGAAGCCGTGGTTGTTGCTGGAAATGTCAGTGTCTGGGACGCGGCCTAGTGTTGGACGAAAGAGCTAACCGGTTCTTGGGAGTCGCGGTAGAGATGCGCATGGGGCGGTTGCCGCAGTACACACCTTGCATCTCTACAAGAGCGCGCTGCTGGTCGGTCTCGTCGGCGAAACGGACAAAGCCGTAGCCACGGGACTGGCCCGACATGGCGTCCGTCATGATCTTGGCGGACTTGCACGATGGGAAGCGAGCTTGGAAGAGCGAGACGAGTACGTATTCGTTGACCTCGGGGCCAAGATCGCCGACAAAGATCGAATATTCAGGTCCACGGTCCTCGCTGGTAATGGTGTCAGTTTGTGATCAACGGAGAGATGATGCGCAATGATGCAAGAGTGTATGGTTGACAGCGTGATGGAAGAGATTGATTGTACCGAACACGAATGCAAAACAAGCGTGTCAGACAGTGGCAATGACCAGCAATTTGATTACGCAGGAAGGCGGGATGGGAAGATGTGATTCGGGAAGGAGTACTCACCGACGGTCGACGAGACCACCACCAGATGCCCAGTTGAGCTTGAATTGGCGGGAAGAGTTGGGAACAGCGCTGCCGTTCAAGTTCAGGGCACGAGCCGCAGCATCAGGGGTCGCAAATTCGACAAAGCAGTAGCCGGCGTTACTAAAGTGTGTAAGCAACATGTTCGTTCAGCCCGCCCAGCGGGTGGCACTCCACATACCCAGAATTCTTGTCGCGAATGACCTTGACATTAACATTTTCAGACAGCTGCGACATGAAGACGCCCTTGATGAAGTTCTCGTCCATCCAGGGCTCGAGCTCACCCATCCAGAGGGTGGTCTTGGGGACGTCCTGGCCGTTGCCAGCGCCGTTACCGGGAGGAGGCTGGTTGGGGTCGCCACCAGGGGGCGTGCCGTTGGAGTAGGCACCGCCGTTGCTAGGGAATGAGGGATCCATGGCCTGGAGCTCATTAGCTTTTCTGTCTTGAGGAGAAGCCATGTTCGAAGTCGCTGGGCGTTGAATATTGAAACGGGTCATCGATGAAATGCGTGCAGAAGCTCTCAGGACCAGCGCAAAGAAAGAATAAGAAAAACTGAAGATGTTGGGTAATCCAAGTGCAGTAGCGGCAAGAGAACGGGGAAAGGTTGAGGGAGTGTTGTAGATTTCACCCCATAATCGAGTGGTGACCTTGTTCTGACCCTCAGGTCCTCAGCATGTGCACTCTGTGTGCTCACCTGGTCACACAAACGAGTGACAGCACCGAGAGCATCATCGTGAGGCCCTTTTGGGGTGTAGGGGCCCCCATGTAGGCGTCTGATGATTGCCCATGGGGTCACGTGGCGTGAAGGCACAACAACTCGACGAGGCGCAACAGGCGTGTTACCCAGGCATACGTCTCTGCATCACAATATGCTCTCCAGCGCAAGGGGTCTTGCCAGAAAAGGAGGATATCCCAGACGCGATGAAGTGAAGTGCGATGAGCTTGGGGTTGGGGTTGGGGGAAGTGTTGCGAATTCCAAGTGCTTACCAAAGATATTTCGTTGACGTTGCTTGAAATGCTAGTGTAGCCTGTACCTGATGACTTGGTCAGCGCTTGTTCCAAAGACCGACGTCAATGGTGGTTGCCCTGCGGATGGATGGGCCTTCAAGGGAGTGAGCGCGGGCTGAAGGGCAAGCCGTCAGCTACCGCTGCAGGGTAGTGCCATGAATCCAAGTTCTCGACCGTTTGTAGCTCTCGAAACAATCTCGAACATTCCACTCGGAAGAGGCCGTTGGTTCCAAAATTGTCTGGTCATGACGGAAAACACACGGTAGAGGTAGCAGCGCTCCCTTTCCCCCCATCACCATAGCCAACCAACGAAAAAAGGCACAGCAAGCGCATAGCGCAAGGGTCTCTGACTAACCTTGACGTAGATACAATGAAAATGTTTCGCAGGGAAGATTGGACTTCGAGTGACTATTTCGGTCAGTTGACATTTCTTCCGACAGCCTTTGCAACACAAGCAGCGTGTATGCAGTCCGGAAAGAGCACAAACCTTGAAGCAAGAACTCAAAGCGGAAAGCTGATAATGTAGGATTTGTCGTGGGAAATCGTGAGATCTGCGCCCGTGCGTCAGCATAGATTGCAAAACCCGGCATAACCTCCACGCAGTGCCGTTACTGCTTCTGTTCTCCGCACAACGTACCTCGTGCCGGAAAGACCGTAAATCAGACGTTGAAGGCGAAGTCGGGAGAGGAACAGATCGCGAAGACTAGTATCCAAACCCAAAGCCGAGACTCCGAAAATAAGTGTTGTTCGCGCTGCTAAATCACGACAACCTGAAAGTCAGCTTTCCGTAGCGCCAAGAAACGTGCTCAAAAATGTAGACAGTCTCCGGTGGTATCTTCTCCAGTTCCGTTCGGGTTGCCGCGAGTCGCCGACTGTGAGGTACTCGTTCAGTACCATTCGCGTGATATTCTCCGTCGATTTCTTGGCCCTGCCCGCCCTCGGGAAGAAAAGTCCTTGCCAGCAGCGCGTCGCCCAGTAAGTTGTCCTCGTCGTCCGAATTGACCACCGGATATCAGATGCGCCGTCGTCAACAGTCCACGCCATCGCAAGCGCATTCCTCCCTTCATCGCCCAATTTCTTCCCCGGGCTCCGCTGCGCAGGTCGTGGCTAGGAGGGAGAGGGACTCGAGAGCTGCGCCCAATATAGCAGTTGCAGCCGAGCAGCTTGCTGTGCCAGGCATCTTGAGCCAAGAATCGTATACATCGCGGAATCGGGTTCGTCGTTCATGCTGCCTGCGGTCTTTGCCAATGTCGAAACGTCCGCCCACTTCCGCCCATGCGCGTCACACACTCCGCCACCGTGTTCGTCCGTCGTTTCGTCATTGCGGGTATTCCATCGAGGGGATGGAGCCAAAAGTCGGCGATATACTGCGTCGGATGGCTATGTCGTCGGCGTCGCGGAGAAGATACCACCAGATTGTCGACAGGTGCCAGGGCAAGAGGGAGGGACATGGAGACCGAGTCGAAAAAAATCGGTCTGGGAGGGGCTGGAGTTGAAGCACTTACTTTTGTGCGCCGGCAAAAACAACGGACACTGAGCCAATTCGCCGAAACAAGCGCAAGGGAATAAACCGTGGCAGCCGTGACGTGGAAAGGAATTCGATGTGAAGAAGGTTAGAGAAACAAAAGAGGTTCACGAGAATGGGACAGAGGGAAGAGTCAACTGAGATGACGGGCGAAAGCTTTTTTTCCCATAGATCCGCCGCACAGCTGGGTCTGGCTTGGGCCACGACGCAATCCACCGCACAAAAGAGCAGTGAGCACAGCCTTGGGCCGAGTCGCGCGGGGACTTGGGCCAAGTGTGGAGCGCGTGGTCGGCAAGGGGGGGGTGGTCGGAGTCAGAGGCGCTGCCAAAACGCAAGGGGATCTTCGATGTGTTGCTGTTGGATTGTTGGAGGCTTGTTGGAGCACCGTTCGCGGCTGCGTCGTGTGATAAATGTCGCTGATGACAACGAGGTTTGCAGTAGGATGCCAAGTGCTGATGTAGGTAAATGGTCTTTGTTGAATGACGGACGCGGTTGAGGCGCAATTCGCAGAACTTGAGATCAGTGCAAATAATGTATGTGGTGATGCCCGAGTGCGGTATCGGTGCTGGAGGGGCAACAATTGCAAAACGGCACGGATGAGAATTATCGAACGACACGATCACGAAGCGACGGCAGAGACGAAGGGGATAATAAAAACAGGGCCCAAACTCTCATACTTTGTGGGCAACGAGGGGCTTAAGTCACCATGACAGGGCTGCGCACGGTATCTGATTGACTGCTCGCCAACTCGACTGGACGGCTAACCTGCGCGGCGTCGAATAAGTTCAAACTTTGTTCACGACGTGAGCCTTTTGGAGTTGTTGAAGCGCTGTGCTGGGCGATGATGGTGGGGAGCATGATGACTTGCGAGAGTTTGGACTTTTTTGCGAGGACTGGAGACTGGACTCGAATCTCTGGCGGGTGGGGGTGTCGCTAGCGCGCAGGGCAGGAGCACTCTCACCGGATTGCTTCCTGCCATTCGATGGTGATCGATACGTTGTGAACATCTCCAGCGTGATCTGTATGATCCAGCAGTCCTGGACAATATTGCAGGAACGCCCGCTGTCTTCTCCCCATGATTCGGTGCCAGCGTATTGGCGACCGCGGGTAGAGGCAGGCGCATCGGTGTGAGCTCTGAATAAGGTACCTACTAGCAAGGTCAATTAACTCTTGTCCAGTCGTTGGAATGCCAGCAGCTTCAGTCCTCACTTCCATCCGGATGCAGGCATCCTGTTGCTCAACGATTGATTAGTAGAGCTGAGGACTGCAAAGGCCGCTATTACTACCTTGGGTAAAGTACATATTCCCCGTCTGTGAGAGCATCATGACAACTTCACTTCTGCCCGGGCCGTGTGTTTATTAGAATTTGACAGGGGCCCACTAGCTTTCTTTCGCCCTGGAGCTCGAGGATTCTTACAGCGACGTCTACAGCCCTCACTGGTCGAAGCACATCCCGTGTCCCCTGCGAGCGCAGTCCTCAGGTGGATACAAACCATGGAAATCGTGCAGCTCTTTCAGCGCCAGCCTCGCTTTCTCGAGGTCATGGCGTGGTGCGCGCCGTCGGCAGCGACAACGGCGACTGCCAGGGGAGGCAAGGCGGGCTGGCCGGGGCACCATGCGACACAGGCAGTACCGATACGGATGCGATGATGCATTGACCATAATAAGAAGGGGTCACACAAGCAGCTTCCTCGCTTCTGGGGGTTATTTAAGGGGCCAGTATCATAGGGTGTCCGGGCATCTAACAAGGCAGCGAGGCTCATAGATCGATCTCGCTGGTTGACATAGCTGCAGCGGAGAAAACCTGATTGACGTCACGGCACGGTTGACGAAGCAAAGAAGAAGAGCACATGAACAATCCAAGCAAAAGCAGGGGCTCGCAGAAAACCGCATCAAGCCAAGCATAGGATTCTGGAAATTCGATCATGTCGGCGATCCCCGTGGAATGGCACGAGATGAACGACAAAGACAGTCTCGGTGGCATGATACTAGCAGGCAGGGCTTTTGATTATTTCATCATGTCTCAATCGCCATCCCTTGTCGCGACTAATAACTGTCTATAATGCTTCGCCTAATTGAGGTCGGTAGTACTCTGCAGTCCAGCCAGTCTCCCAGATGGATCGAAACACGCTGACGTCTGTACCCAGAGTTGCACGACCGGCGAATGAAACGCCGATGGCTTGGACAGATCCAAGGAAAAATTCATCAGTAATGGGAATCCATCTAGCCATGGCAGGTTAATATAGTGAGTGCCCTGCAATTGTTATCTACGTGCTGATGGCCTGTCCATTACTACACCTCAGCAGCATCGATTCATCCTGCATCGTAAGCTAAGTGGAGGAGAGGACCTGAGGTCGCAAACAAACCGTGGAAGCTATCGATGATTTCATGCAGCTCGATATGCAGTATGAGGGCATGTTGACCCTCTTGCGGAGACTATTCACCACTCCAAAACTTGGCTGCTGTTAGTGATCATCACTTTTATCTTGTGGAGAGCTGAGGGGACGGCTGGCTGCTGCGCAGCGACAGGGCTAAGAACCCTGCTCACCAACATCGTTAGATCTTGATATGGAATTGACGGGCAATCGTCGAGCTGGTATCCTACGTGCCACGAGAAAAAAAACATATTGATTCCCACGTTCCCTTGAGGATCTACAATGCACGCTCGCGCTCTAGGGTGACCTGGAACAATTGTCAGCAGCCATGGGGGTGTGTCGTTAGTCTTGAGACGACTGGCATTTGCAAGCAGCCAGTAAGAACACGAGGACGTGAGTACGATTGCTTTTTCCGAGCAGTAATGTCTGAGATCGAGTCGCTGCAAGCATCAGCCATTCCCCGGATCTGTCACTTTCATGAGTCTTGACCGTTTGTTGAGCTGGCGAGTCTGGGGACCATTCTGCACCGGCTCTCTTCACTGGACTTTTTGTCTTCAAGGAAGCTGTCCCCCTCACGGAGGCCGGTACGTTAGCTGGTACCGACCGCCCGGCATCGGCATCGACGCCCCTGGGCACGGTGCATACGCTGTAGGCAATATGGGCACAGTGGGCCAAAGGATCCCGAAGCTTCCGACCTTGCCCGCGTGGGAATGAAATGCAAGGGCAATCGTGCACGGCGAGCCGCGTTGGCTTGGAGGCGGGCCCTCCTTTCCTTCGTCCTCCTGGCGGGCAAGACTTGGCGATGCGGCAGACCTGGCGGGATGGATGGGTCACCGAGTCATTGATAGTGGTCACGTGCATTCGCGTCACCCGTGAGGGCGCAGGGTCGAAGAGCAATATCATCTGGAGCTTTGTAAGTCTGTATAGTGTAGTCGAGAATGCATTGGGGTATGGACGGTGTGATTGCAGGCGCAATGTAAGATCAGCTAGATGTATATCTCTTCTATCTCCTGAATATGTGCACCTACGAGGATCGCATAGCTTTGCCCAGCTCCTCTGCCGCTTCCTTCAGGGCGCGTTGCGGCTTGAGCGCTCGTTCTCTGCCCACGGCTATCTGCACCTGATGCTCAAATGCCGCTATACTGGGACCATCAGATCCAAATGCCTTGGCCTGTATAGCCTTGGCCACAGCCCCGATAGCTTCGGCGCGTCGAACCCTTTGACCCTCAGTGCCAGCTTCGGCTTGCTCTACATCCAAACTCTCCAAGAATTTGAGCGAGGCACCATTGTCTTTCCCAGGGGGGTTCGACTGCTCGGCTGCTGCTTGCATCGCATCGACAACAGCGTCATACCACACCTCGCGCTTGATCGCGAAGAACTTGGGGTTCGACATGTAGGGACTTAGTGTGTCGACGATCTTGGCCAATACTGTGCTTGGCTCGCTTTGTAGTTGACGACGGCTGTAGCCCCTGGCAATAGCTTGAAACCCGTTGGTGGCAGTCTTCGAAGCCAGGTCTTCTTTCGTGTCCTTGGAGTCGATCTCCATCTTGTCCTCCGCAAAGTCGTCCAACCATGGGGTGACAATGGTAATAACATCCTGCAGCATGTCGTCTGGACTGTTTCTCGCTTGGATAAACTGCCACAGTGCCTTGAAAGCGTGCACTCGGTACTCTTCGTTGTTACGCTTGGCCTCTCGGAGTGCAATCTTCTGGATCTGCGCGGCAATCTTTGGGTCCTCGCGTAGCGATGCGCCCTTCTCGACGAACTTGGGAAATGACTCGAGCACCTTCTCTTTGCCGGGAAAGGTCTTGAGTGCGAGCACCCTGTCAAAGATTGGCCACAGTAGTTTCAAGTTGGCGTCACTGATGGAGCCGGTTGCATCGCTCGCACTTGCGACATCGGCAACCATGGCACCGACTGTAAAGGCTGCCGTATGGCGAAGACCCCATTGTGTCGTCTCGAGGCACCCGTCGGCCAACTTGACGATTTCGGGGGCGTAACGAACGACGGTCCTACTGCTGCCAGCATGTTGCTCCCACACCTCCTTGAAGACCTTGCTTGTGTATTCGTCGATGTCGTGGAGGCCCAAGTATGCGAATGGGAGAAGCTCTGTTTCATTCGCGGTGAAGTGATCCGCTGACAGCTTGGCTAGTGAGAGGACGACGTCTGCGATCTTCTGACGACGGGACTCTTCCTCTGCTTGTACGTACATTTCAACGAGCCGCCGGCTGAAGCGCGACTTGTCAGCATCGGACACAACGCGCATAATGTACGCAGCTGCCCTTGCGTATGCTTGGCTAACTTCGTCATTCTTATCAAGAATCTGCTTCTCCATGAGCTTCAATAGCTCGGCAGAGAAGGGCTCAATGTCAGCTGCGTGGCGGGTGAACAAAGTTGTCAGAACTCTGCTGCAACCAATCTTGGTCGGCATGCCTATGGCAGTTTTGATGGTCGCTGTCAGCTTGGGTGCCAACGATGTCATGACGTCCTCATCCACAAAGCGCAGGCAGTTCTCGATCGCCTCCGAAATGGGAGACTGGTTAACCATCTGTGACCTCAGCCTATCGATCTTGTCCCGGCTGTCGTCGCCCGCGCGCTGATAGTGGTAGTTGATTTGCTCTGGCTCAATCGTGCTCAGCAGGCCGAGCAATTGCGGCACCATGTCTGGGATGAATGGCCGGAGGGCGTCGCCTCCACGCTTAGCAATCTTCATCACCGTGATTGTGGCGAAGACCCGGACGTCGTCTACTGAGCTCTCCATGCCCTTCTCGGAGGTCAAGAATGGCAATGCTTCGTTCATCATCGCCTTTGCGGCGGCACTCGAATTGTTCTCTTCGAGTTGGCGCACAAGGCCAGTTGACAAGGCCATGCACAACTTCAATGCTGCCTCACGCACGCTACCTTTCACATCGTCAAGCACTTTGAGCGCCTTGGCCCAAACTTCCTGATAGTGTGCCTCGTATTGTGCGAAGGGCCTGCCTTGAAGCAAATCGGAAATCGCCGCGCAACTCGCTTGGCGAACTCGCCACTCCTTGCCAAGAATGCTCTGCAACAAGTCCTGGAGTATAGCATCAAAGTGGTCATCTAGCGCAGACCCAGAGTCCTTGACAAGAGCCTTCCAGATGTCGTCCATGGATCGCTGCACGTTTGGATTCGGGTCAAAGCGGTATCGATACAACTTCGGATACAGTTTGGGGTCGACTTCTGACTCGGACAAGATGTTGGACAATCCGAAGCGACCAAATGCTGAACGTGTCGTCCATGTTGCCGCATTGGCAGCCAGAGACATGAACTTGTACACCAATCGTTGATCGCCCACCTCGTTGGCCAGATTGACGATGTCCTTGTATGATGTGATAGACTTTCCCTCCCCCGTTGGCAGGGCTCCAGCCTCGAACAATTCCGTGTCCTCTTCAACCTTGAGCTGCGTTCCGCTGCCTGTGAACGCTGACACAAGGTCCTTGGTCAGAGTACTTTTGAGATCGGCATCTCCACGCTCATACACAAGCGAGAGTCCACGCGAAGCTGTTTCCTGGACGAGCTCATCCCGGGCACTGAGCAGACGCATGAAGGCGGTTTGCGCTTCTCGCAGCCGCGACTGGATCTCAGGCAGATCAGAGCAGTACTGCACGATACAGAATAACCAGATACCGGATGCTTTCAACAGGGAAGGCTTGGTAGTTTTGCAGTCAGCGAAGAGCTTGTCCAATACTGCCTTTGCCACGTCTGTGCGAATGCCTGTCTGAAAGTCCTCGTTCCGGGCGTCAACATCGAGGCCGAGCTTGACACTGTTCGAATCCCAACGAGCAACCGCCGCACAGATTGCATCGCCAACGGAGAACTGAACTTCGGTGCGCTTGAGTTCGTGGAGGGCAAACAGTTCTTTGAGAATGGATCCAAGTTTGCCTTCGGCGAGGAGGTTGCCGTCCGTGGCCGGTTGATCGTTGCTGTCTTCTAAGCTGATGGCCAACCTGCCAAGAGCGAATATGGCCTTTTCAATGCCTTTCTTCGCCTGAGCTGTGAGCCTGCCCATTACCTTGCTAATATCTGCATCGCCCTCATTTGGCGGCAGTGCCAGCCCGGCAGCCCATAGTTGAGGAAACATTTCCAACGCAGCTTCGTGTAGCGAGCTTGGGCCGGTCTCACTAATAAGAAAGTTCGTGGGATAGGTAATGTCCTGTGTACGCGGACGATCGTAGTACACTGAACGTGAACAGAGGTACCCAAAGGCCATAAGAGCACCTTCCGCTGCGTTCACATCCGAGCCAACGGCCTTCTCTGCGCCGGCGAAGATCTGTTGCAACTTCGATTTCCAATCTGTCACGAGCTTCTCGTCGTTGATTGGGTGTGCAGCTAGCATGCCGAAAGCTTGCGCGGCCAAGTGCCTAACCTCCTTTCTGTTCGAGGTGACAAGGGATATTAGACCTTCGGCCTTGCTCGCGAGGTAGCCCAGGCCGCCGCCAGAAGCCAGAGAGGCCACGTCAATGAAACAGCGCAAGCATGGTTCGACAATCTGGCTGTCCTTTTCCAGGGCGCCAGACAGACAAGCATTCAGGTACAAGAGCCAGAATCCGTTGTCAATGTCAGGGTTCTTTAGGTACTTTCTGATCTTCTCGCGAATAGACACGCTTGTCTCAATCTGGGAGTCAAGCTTTTCCATCCAATTCGGTTCGAGTTGGAAATCGGACCCCAAAGCCGACAAGAACATCATGCGCTTGATGTATTGCAAGGCGACGGGCACTGCAGTGAGATATGGCCCATTGAAGTTGCGATGCAATGACTCCGGAGTGTCATTGACCTCTTCCAAAGACCCGGGCTGGCTGAAGCTCGCGGGTGTGATGCGCGTCCCAAAGTACATGACAACCATTTCTTTCCAGTCAGGCAGGTCAGGTGTTGCATCGTTGTTGACACGGTAAGTCCAGGGATCAAGGCCTTTGTGACCCTGCTCGACAACGTCGTTCTTGTTCCCCTGACCCTGTGCTGACCCCATGCCAATCGCGAGGATATCTATCCACCGACCTAGCACGCTGGAGAATGATAAGCACTGGTTGGCCCATTTGACCACGGCATGACGCGTGCTTCGCACGATAGGAGGGCCCTTTTTGCTCATGTACTCTGGGAAATTCTTTGCGTCCATGGGATAGTCTTCGTCCCACAGCATATACGATAGCAACATGGTCTGCAAGTACTCGCTCTTGTCGCCAACTTCAGGCGGCACGTTCGCGGTCAAGGTCGAGAGAGCACCGTCAATATTGACGACAGCTTCCTGTGTAGGATCCTTCAATAGCGAATCGAATAGCCATTGTGCAAGTTGCAATCGTTCTTGCACAGGCATATCGGCACTGCGAGAAAGCATGCCAATAGTTTCGTAAGCCCTAGACCGCAGCTGGACCTGGTCGTTGCTAATATTGTCGGGCGATGGCCAACCCTGACTGTTGACGTAGGCAGTCATTTTGTGTATGAGTTGGGGCGCAATGGTGAAGTCGTCTTTCGACGGTCCCATCCGAGCCACCCAGGTCAAATACTGGAAAAGAGCCTTGTGCAGCTTGGTCTTTTCGAGTGCGCTAGAAGGCTGAAGGGATACCTGAGCACCAGCAGCATCGTCTGACATGAAATCAAGGTTCACGATGTCCATTATCCGATTAGACATGGTCGTAGAGATCGATGACTTTGCTAGCATGTTCAGGATTCGGGTTCGGTATGCTGCCGGGAGTGTGGCGTGGGCCTCAAAGAGTTTGGTCACCAAGGCTTCATCTTCCAACGAGACAGAAGTGCGTTTGATGATTTCCTCCGCTGCGGATGCAACACGGTTATCAAAGCTCGAAGCTGCCAACAGTGCCGGAAAGAACTTCTCCTCATCTGTGAACGCACCACTAGCCAACAGTGCCACAAGCTTAGCTTTGAGCTCCGACAGCCTCTGGTAGATTTTGAGTGAAGACCAATTTTGTACGGCAAAAAGGTCAAGGCTGCGTGCCTCCCAGTTAGGGTTCGCCTGCGTCCAATCCTGAGAAGTTGTTGGGGTTCTTAGGCGGATAAAAAGCCCAATCATATGTGCGACATGATGAGCATCCTTAGGGTCGTCGAGTCCGACGTTTTTGCGAAACGCCTCATCGTCCTTGCTTCCGCGGGGAGGTATTTGTGCGTCGAGGAGGAGACGTAGGACTATAAGGAAGAACGGACCAGCACGCGGGGTATCGATGTCTTGTGAAATTCCGGGCAGCGCTACAGGCAGTATCTCACGCCGCTCATAGTCGTCTAGACGCTCGATACTGTGCTCTATGAATGACAAATCCAGATGTTTGACGACGAGAGATCCCTGCGACTTGTATTGTTGCACAAGTGCTTTCACCGGCAGGATAATCTGAGGAGGCTGAATGAACGTCTTGAGGCGCCCCAGGATCTGTATCACTCTGGCTCTGACTGTATCATGCTCACTTGTTGCCTTGAGTATGACGGGCGGTAAATATCGCTGGAGCAGTTCGTGGAGCTTCTGCTCTTTGTTGGCGACTGCAAGGATTTTGAACTCAACGCTTTCCACGAGCTGCAGCTCGCGCTGCGCCGTAGACTCCGCCATTGTTTGAAGCTAGTGAGAGGGAGATCAACATGAGATTAGGAAAGATGGCATGGTCGAGTATAGTTCTGGTGTTCGCCTTCATCAGCCAGCAATCCGGTGACGTTGCATGAGCGTGCTGGGGTGACTAAGCCGGCACGTGTGGGAATGGCGCGCCGTGCACGTAAACACGTGAGATCGGAGCGTCGTCTGCAAGATTGTATGATTGAAACTAAAAAGCAAAGCGATTAAGTAACTGGCAAGGATAAACTTACTCAATCATCGATATGTTCACCTACAAAGACCTGTGCTTGCTGACTCGGTTGTAATGTAGGTCTTGTGGTACCACTTTGAACATAGAAATGTGTCAAGCGAATATTTTCACCATCAAAGCACAGAGACGTTCACTATTTTAGTTTGAAGCAGAGTTTGATAGAATATGAAAAGATGCAGCCAAATCTCCCGTTGATAAGAAGGTGAGCATGATCCTATCGCTGCACATACATCACCGCAAACGTATCGTCCCTTCGACTGGTCATTCGTACTGCAGGGTAGGCCAAGAATCGCGTGTACCGCACAGCGACGTCACCGGGCCTGCCTGCCGGCCCTGCCTAGCTCCATCAACATTTGCTTGCTCGCATGCTCAAGCTTCAGTCGCCCTCATCTTCCCTTCTAAGGTACCCAAATATCACGATATCAGACAAGGAACAAGTCCATTTTGGACAGGGTGATACGCGTTTGCTTTATATGAAACGAAATTGCCATTCGACTGCGCTGGACGGACACCCCCAAATACTTTCAACTTGAAAGCGAACAGCGGGGCAATCTTGTTGGTCTCCATCTGAGTTCAGGGTCTCCTCAACCTTCACTCCGCCCAAGTCCGTCGCCGCAGACTAGACACGAGAGAGGACTTTCGGCTTCAGTGCTGTCGGAGCGACCTGCACCACTGATCTTCACACGCATCGTTACCCCTCCGCCGCGATCCGACACCAGCTCGCCGTGATGGAGCAAGAATCCATATCCATGTTCTGTGGCATCACTGGCGCAAGCACAGAAGTGGCGCAGGGATTCCTCAACTTATCGAACAACGATGTCTCACGAGCTATCGAGCTGTTCTTCGAAAACCCCGAGCTTGCCTCCAACGTGCAGACCAGCGTCCCAAGTCGACCCGCAGCCACCAGTGGGACTACAACAACACGAGAAGGGTCCCGTGAGATCATTCAGATCGACAGCGATGACGACGATATAATGCAAGTAGACGATGAAAGCGACCAGGATGACGGTCAAGCAGCGGCGCAACGGGCGGCTGCCATGGCACAAGAAGACGAGGATGCGGCAATGGCCAGACGATTACAGAACGAACTTTACGGTGAAGGTGGCGGCCAGTCTGGAGGAGCAGATGGCATGGGCGAGGATGGCGTTCGGGCGCCGATAGGCCGGACGACCGAGACACTTATTGCACCCAACCCGGCATGGGCAGACGAGGAGGATGACGGCGGTGCCCACGCGGCGTTTCTCGAGCAAATACGTCGCAGACGGGCTGCTCCTGGTAAGGGCTCAGAAGCCTGAGGGAAGGACGGAACTAACAAGAGCTAGGTCGCTCCGGAGGGCCCTTTGGACAGCGGATCTGGGACGATACGGAGCCTGTGCGAGGTGGTGATGGCGAAGGCAGCACCCACACGCGCCGTCTTGCGGACCTTTTCCGACCACCGTATGATATCATGGAGCGCGACTTGGCATGGGACGATGTTCGCGCGTTGGGCAAGGAGGACAAGCGCTGGATCATGGTGAACCTGCAAGACATGAGCGACTTCAACTGCCAGGCGCTCAACCGAGATATCTGGAAAGACGAAGCGGTCAAGGAGCTCATCAAGGATCATTTCCTGTTCTTGCAGTACGACAAGGACTTTCACGATGCCGGCGAGTACATCAATTTCTACTTTCCAGGGCGAACCCACGAGAACCCCGACAACTACCCACATGTATCCATTATCGATCCTCGAACAGGCGAGCAGGTTAAGGTCTGGAGCGGGAGGCCCTTCCCATCAGCTGCTACTTTCCACGCCGAGGTCGCCGAGTTTCTGGACCGTTACAGCTTGGCAGCGAACAGCAAGAACCCAGTCACCCACGCAGAAGCCAAGAAACCACAGCCCATCGACGTCGACCGCATGACGGAGGACGAGATGTTGGAGATGGCGCTGAAGAACAGCATGGCTGGTGCTGCAAACAGTAGTGGTTCTTCTTCGACAGCCAACATCTACGATCCAGACTCTCTCACCAGACAGTCTGGGTCAGCTAGCACGAGCGCAGCAAAGGTGCCAGAGCCAGAGCCGGAGCCAGCGGCAGCGGAGAGCACATTCTCCAAGATTTCGAGTTCGAATCCACACACAGAGCCAGACAACGATCCAGCGACCACTACTCGCATCCAGTTCCGTCATCCTACTGGTCGTGTGATTCGTCGCTTCAATCTCAATGATCCAGTGCGCCGGATCTACGAGTGGCTGAAGGCTGAGCCTTTGGAGGGCAAGGAGGGTGTCGAGTTTGAATTGAAGAAGATGCCACAGGGACAGGATCTCATTGAGAACCTGGATGCTACGATTGTGGATCAAGGCTTGAAACAAGGGACAGTCATGATCGAGTTCATTGAGGAGTAATTAGACAACAGTCCTAGGGAGATCAAGACCCATCTCTGCATACCTTAGGTCGCCCACGCAGGTCAGGTTTTCGGCAGACTATTTAGGTATCAGACATTTGGAGTTGAGGGCATTGCTTCGGTTCTGATAGACCGGCAGGAGTAAATACCATTTTTTTCTTGTCTATTTGTCACGAAAGACTTGTGATGAAAGGTACCTTAGGGAGGGAGTGAGTGGTCTCCTTGCACGTCTGTCTCGAGGCGTTGCGCTAAGCCGCATTTGGTCGAAGCCAAAGCCGAGAAGTGACTTCATAGGTACGGAGTACTCCGTACCTGAGCTTCAGTTGTGATGACGATGGCCTTTGTTGTGATCAGTGAACCAAAGCGTTGCAAGCCTTCTAGTATGTATCGTGAGACGATGGAAGCTACGTATTAGATTGTGTCCAATCAATTGTTACTCTCCGCGTACGGGTCAGTGCAGCACACTGCGCAAAGCTGCCCGTGTATTCGGTATAGCCGTCGCTGCCCCTCCATGCGGCGCGGGCGACTGGACATGAGGATCGATTGGACCTCGTGCACGCGGGCGCCTTCCTGCGACCCAAAACACCACCGCCTTCTCCAGTCCCTTTTCTGGTTGACCCCTCGACCGCCTTTGTTGCGACTCTATTGTGATTTGTATGGGGGCGTAAACAAATCGCCGACCCTGCAGTTACTCGTCAATTCCATTGTTGCATTGACCGCCGCGTTGTCTTTCCTTTTTCCGCGCTCGTGCAACGTCTACATCCACCCTGGCTAGCGTGGCGTCAGATCTGGGAATCTTGCTTTGTTTTGTTTCCTCGAGTCGAGATTGGGTGGGGGGCTGCTACGTACCTGTCCGACTTTCCCAGCATTCACCCCCGACCTTTCCTCCTCCAACGACTCGAGTTCACGAGTAATCCCTAAAAGAGCCCCTACAACCGCCCTTGCACAACGATCGACGGCGCGAGACTATGGCGAACGAGGAGAGCGAGGCCCTGGACCCGCAGCAGCTGTACACGAAAGAGTACTGCATTGGTATGTTGAAAGCATGGTGCCGAATCGACAGCGAGACTGATTTTCTCAGGCGGGGGTAGCTTTGGCAAGGTGTACAAAGGGTAAGCTGACGCACTCGACGAGTCAAAGGACCAGCTGACAAGATTAGCGTCGATAAACGGACCGGTCAAGCTGTCGCCATCAAGATTATCGATATTGAAAGCGCAGAAGACGAGGTCGAGGATATTATCCAAGAGATCGCCATACTGTCCGAACTTCAATCGCCATACGTAACAAAGTACCATGGATCATACGCACGCGGCGCCGAGCTATGGATTGTGATGGAATTCTGTTCGGGAGGAAGCTGCGCCGATCTGATGAAGCCTGGCAATATTGGGGAGGACTACATTGCGATCATTGTGAGGGAGCTTCTCATGGGCCTGGAGTATCTCCACTCGGACAAGAAGCTGCATCGCGACATCAAGGCTGCTAATGTGCTACTCGCGTCCACGGGTCAGGTCAAACTCGCCGACTTTGGCGTCTCCGGCCAGCTCTCAGCGACAATGACGAAAAAGAACACATTTGTCGGGACTCCCTTTTGGATGGCGCCCGAGGTCATCAAGCAGTCAGGGTACGATCACAAGGCTGACATTTGGTCATTGGGTATCACAGCCTTGGAACTGGCCAACGGCGAGCCGCCATATGCGGACATTCACCCCATGAAGGTGCTTTTCCTCATTCCCAAGAACCCACCCCCACGGCTAGAAGGCAACTTTACAAAGGCATTCAAGGATTTCATCGAGCTGTGCTTGCAACGTGACCCCAAGGATCGATCTACAGCGAAGGACTTACTACGGCATCCTTTTATTAGAAGGGCGAAGAAGACGACCTACCTCACCGAGCTGATAGAGCGTCACACGCGGTGGGCAGCGACGCATAAGAATGATGAGAACGACGAGAACGACGAGTACCACAACCAAGCTTCCGTCCAGCCAGAGAGAATGAACGAGGACATGTGGGACTTTGGCACTGTCAAGCTGGTTGGGGACAAGGGCGGCCTTTTCCACCGACCGGGGCTCAATCCGCTGAACGAAAACGGCACGAACGCGCGATCATCGCGCACCGCGGAAAGTGCGGACGATTATGGCGAGAGGCGGCGTGAACCGAGTCCCATCAAGAATAGGGACTTTGCGCTTCAGCCCAACGACACCCTCAAGGCGGGTAGCAATACGGGAACATCGCGACAGACGAGCCCTGTACGGAAGCCTGTGCCCGCCCAGATGTCACCCACAAAGGTGCCCTTGCCAGCTAGTCCGAGCAAGCAACGGGAAGATGCCATGGAGACACCACGAGCCCAGAAATACGCACCGCCCATGCTTCAAGCGTCCCCAGACTACGACCGAGAGCTCCAGGCACAACTGCAGAGGGACATGGGGATGATCAACCTGAATCTGGCTCCGTCGCTGCGTGGGGATAATTCGCAAACACCCACCCCTGAGAAGCCCCAACCACCTCCACATCAGCCACAGCCTCAGTCGCCAACTGCACATGCTCCCCCGCTGAACTTGCAAGAGATACCACCGTTTCGAGGTGCATCGCCAGCGCAGCAGCGCGTGCCATCACAGTCCATGCCGAGAGCAACACCCATTCCTCAAACTTCTGTGGCGCAAAAGCCGCTACCAATGTCCGAGATATCAACGACGCCGAACTCGTTTCCCACACCAGCGCCCGCAAACCCCAATGGCGAGTTGGATGCGCTGAACGATGTCATGTTCCCGGCTCTAGAGGAGGCTCTGAAGCGGCGCCAGATTCGCGTGCAACAGCTGTGTCCTCCCGGGCTAGCGCAAACTCCTGAGCAGCAACGCGCGGAAGCTGCGCACGAGAGGGTGCGGAAGCTGGTCTTCAAGCTGGCGCATGTGTGCAAGGAGATTGATCACTATGATAAGGCGGAACCCG
Source organism: Emericellopsis atlantica (assembly GCF_019669845.1). Lineage (NCBI taxonomy): Eukaryota > Fungi > Ascomycota > Sordariomycetes > Hypocreales > Bionectriaceae > Emericellopsis > Emericellopsis atlantica. Next base: position 69,054 of record NW_025764740.1, on the reverse strand, counting down.
TTGGCATGGGTCGGGAGGTTGGCAGCTTTCTCGAGGGTCTCTTGGAGGAGATACTGGTCCGAGTCGAGCCTCTCGATGAGGAGGATATGCAATGACACGGACGATGATGATCATAATGATGATGATAAAGGTATGAGTATATATAATAGGTGGCCAAAGGACAGGGCCGGGGGCTCAGGGCTGGAGTTCCGGCTGGTCGGTATTTATCGCCATACAGCGCGCGGTACAAATGTAAACGCTGGCGTCGTTACTACAATCGTTGTCATTCAATATTTGGGAAGTATGAATGGGAAACCCGCCCTCTGGACGCAAGAAGTGAGGCTGGCGACGAAGAGCGGCAGTATCCGTTCTAGGGTAAGCAGGGTATCATGAAGAGGCCACGGCGGGCTGCTGTCAACAGAAACGCTAATCCTAAAACGTACGACAGGCTAATCCACATGTGGAAACGCTCCAGCGGGTGCACCAATTGCATGGACTTGCTCGGCCGAGGGCTCGCTTTCCGCGTCGCAAACCGAGCTTGCGCCGACAGAGGTCGACGGCGCCCCACTAAAAGCGGCTTCCAGTGGGAAACGGGCAAGAACTGCGCTCGGCAAAGCCTGGAGGTCGGTCGGTCGGGCAAAGAGAAAAGGCTGGAGCGCGTCTGTATGGCCGTTGTTGCGGGATTTGCTCCAAAGCCACGAACTTCTCCAACATTTTCTTCCTCACTTCTTCCGACCCATCCCCTTCCCTTCTCCCCTCGTGTGCCCGTGACGACGACCTACGACGACGCCGCCGACGACGACGACTGAGACTTGCCCTGCTCTGAACTGGACCGGCCTCGCACCTGATCCCGACGTCACCCGCTCTTCCTCTGCCACAAGTTCATTTCGATTAGCCCAAGATGCTGTCGCGTGGATCTCTTCGCACGGCGCAGGTGAGTCTCGCACCAGCCATTGAGCAATTCTAGAGCTCGACTGACTCCATGTAGGCCCTCCGCTGCGCTGCTGTCCAGCAGCCCCTCGCCGCTCGCGGCTTCGCGACGGTCCAGTCCGACATCTTCAAGCCCTCCCAGTTTGGCGGCAAGTACACCGTGTCCCTGATCCCCGGTGACGGTATCGGTACCGAGATCACCGAGTCCGTCAAGACCATCTTCAAGGCCGACAACGTCCCCATTGAGTGGGAGCAGGTCGCCGTCTCCGACTTTGGCAACGTCGCCCAGGCCGAGGCTGCCTTCCGCGAGAGCGTCGCCTCGCTCAAGCGCAACAAGCTGGGTCTCAAGGGTATCTTCCACACCCCCATTGACAGGTCGGGTCACCAGAGCTTCAACGTCGCCCTGCGTCAGGAGCTCGACATCTACGCCAGCGTCAGCTTGATCAAGAACATTCCCGGCTACGAGACCCGCCACAAGGACGTCGACCTGTGCATCATCCGTGAGAACACCGAGGGTGAGTACTCCGGCCTCGAGCACCAGAGCGTTGAGGGTGTCGTCGAGTCGCTCAAGATCATCACCCGCGCCAAGTCGGAGCGCATCGCCAAGTTCGCCTTTGCCTTTGCCCTCGCCAATGGCCGCTCCAAGGTCACCTGCATCCACAAGGCCAACATCATGAAGCTGGCTGACGGTCTGTTCCGCTCCACCTTCCACGCCACGGCCAAGGAGTACCCTACCCTCGAGGTCAACGACATGATTGTCGACAACGCCTCCATGCAGGCTGTCTCGCGCCCCCAGCAGTTCGACGTCATGGTCATGCCCAACTTGTACGGAGGTATCCTCTCCAACATTGGTGCTGCGCTGGTCGGTGGCCCTGGTATCGTGCCCGGATGCAACATGGGTCGCGAGGTGGCCGTCTTCGAGCCCGGCTGCCGTCACGTCGGTCTCGACATCAAGGGCAAGGACCAGGCCAACCCCACTGCCATGCTCCTGTCCGGCACCATGCTCCTGCGCCACCTCGGTCTCGACGACCACGCCAACCGCATCTCCAAGGCCGTCTACGCCGTCATTGCGGAGGGGTAAGTTCTGTACACCGTTTTTCAGACTATTGAGAGCTAACCGTCAACAGCAAGTACCGCACCCGTGACATGGGCGGCGAGTCGACCACCCACGAGTTCACCCGCGCCATCCTCGACAAGATGGAGACTTCTCTCTAAGCGAGCAATCTCCTCTTGCTTTTACTGAATAAATTATATCCCGTACCCACCAATACCACAATCCGACACACCCCACCGAGCTTTCAAGTCGCAGAGGAGGACCAATACAAGGAGGACGATACCAGGAGAACCGGGGCCGAGAGAAGCTTCGTGTTCGCTGGAAGGAAGGATCTGCTTGGATACGCGAACGAGTCAAGAGACGAGGAACGGCAAAAGATGATTGTACGTGTAGCATTCTTGCATTGAAACAGCAGGGGAGCAGTCCATTTCTTGAGATGCGTAGATGCCTTTGTTCCTTTTGTTTGGGAGAATCATGGTATCATTGATATCGTTTACTACTATATACACTCGTCCAGTGAAAAACATATGAGAAACAATCATATTTCAAAAGGGAAAAAATCAGTCATTTTCGTCGTCGTTGATTGTTCTAGTAGTACCGCAGCTCGAGATCACCGCCCAAGTTTTCGTTTTCGAGTCTATCCCGCCACTCAGGCGTGTCCTCGTCCCTCGAGGCTGCCAGCTTGCAGGCGCCCTTCCATATCGACGCTGAAGATCCACGTCTCTTCGTCAAACTCGACAACCGTCGGGGCACTTGTGGCTGTCCCATTGAGGCTCTCCCAGTCCGAACGCTCATCTGTGACGTCTGTTGGTGCTACCGTCAAGGGGGGCGATGAAGAGGCTGAGGAGACTCGGCCAACTGTTTCGTCCATAGTCTCTTTACTGGCTGATTGACTTGGGCTGACTTGCAATCCAAATCTCATACTTTTCATTAGTTAACGACAATTTCCAATAAACTGTAAATGGCCATACTAAAGCCAACCCCCTTAGATTATCCCTTCCTCTGACACCGTGACCTTGACGCGCAATCCCCACGCCGGGTCTCCCTCCCAATTCTTCTTCTTGCCCGCCTTTTCCACCTTGCGCATGTTATCCTCAATTGTCTTCTTGAAGTGCGCCTTATCGTTCTTGACTTTTTGCAGCGCAATGGTCAGCACAATACCCTCCTCGTCCTTGTCCTTGCCGGCATCCGAAGTCCAATCCGCCGTGAAGAGAACCGTCGGCCTGGACGCGTGAATCTTGCCCGTCGGGTAGAGACAGGTAATCAAAAAGCCCACGCGACCGAGATACTGCGCCCACCAGACGTCCTCGGGACTGACAATGTCCCGTAGCGCCTGGCGGAAGTCGACCTCGCGCGGCGGCAGCTCACCGCGGTACCGTGCCTGGAGAAGCAGGGCCAGCCGCGCGCGATCCTGGTGTGAGACGCCATGTGTCGAGGACATGATGCCTGTCGACGTGCTGTACAAGGCCGCCGTCGAGGCCGTCTCCTTGGACATGAACATGTGGACGTACATGACGTTGGCAAAGGCATCGATGACGTGGTGTCCGAATCCCGGAGGGAAACGTCTGCTGCCATCTGAGGAGGGCTCGGGTATGGCGCTCTCGAGCAACCGTTGGATCTGCTTCCTGTTGCCGGGTACGAAGTTTCGCGATGCAACCTCGAGAGGTGCCTGCTTGCGCACGTTGACGGGGAGCTGACGGAAGAGGAAACCCTCACGCACGCCACCTTGGCAGAAATGAGCCTCCTTGATACCAAGAGGAATGGCCTCGGCGAGGACGTTGACCAGGAATGCCACAGCAGGAACCTGCGACCGCCGTCGGTCAGAGACTCGGAAGAGGTCCTCTGCCGCCTTAGCAATCTCCTTGATCTTCTCCGTGTCCTGAAACTCCTTGCTGTCGACGACGTACCCGTTGATGATGGAAATGGGATAATGGTAGCCCTTGGTCTGGTTCATGTACAACAACAGGTATCCCCAGCCGCGGAAGCCGCCACCAGACAAGTAGATGCTGAAGCCGCCGTCCCTCTTAGCCTCGTCAATCAGTATCTGCGGGATCTCCAGGTTCGCATAGGCATGCCTAAAGTTGCCAATCATTTCCTTCCGAAACTCGGCGACAGCTTGTTTGGCCTCCTCCTTGTCCTTCCCCTCCTGGATGTCCGCAAGCTTCTTTGTGAGCGCCGCAGCACCATAGGGGAAGCTGAAGCTGCCGCGTGGACTGGTCCTGATAAAGCCGTTTTGGCTGACGATCCAGCTGATCTGGGTCGAACCGCCGCCGAGGTCCATGACCAGCCCCTCCATGGACATGAAGCCACTAGCGATGCCCAGGGCGCCGATCTGGCCCTCCTCTTCCTTATCGAGGAGCTGCACGTCGATTCCCGTGGTTTCCTTGATGGCGGCGAGTAATTCTGCCGAGTTCTTGGCGACACGCGCGGCCTCGGTTGCGAGGATGTGGATCTGGTCGTTTGCGACGTTGAAGTCGGTGCAGATGACCTTGAACCTCTGCAAGGCGTTGCACACGGCATCAATGGTCTTCTTGGGTATGGGCACCTTTTCGCCTGTCTTGTCGTCGAACTGCGCGTCATACAGCGAGATGGACGAGCGGTACACCATGACCGTGGGGATGATGCGCGTCAGGGGAGGGGAGAGGTCTGAGATGGAAAAGCGGATGCCGTTGCTGTTCATTCTTTCGCATCAGCTTCCAAGACTTGACTGGGCCGCAATTGATGTTCTCTCACCTCCCCATGTCCACGATCCCGACGAGCCGGTCTCCATGGCCCTTCCACGGCGGGTGCCCCTGCGTGGGCGCCACTGGAGACGCGGGAGAGGACCATTGGATACTCTCTGCCTCGTCAGGGGTGAGGAGCTCCTCGAAGTCAGATGAGTCAAACCCGTCTTCCATGGTCGAGATGGTCTGGTCTTGAAGCGAGTTTCATGAGTGACTTGAACGACGACAAGCTGAAGCAAAGGGGGAGCTTGAATGCTTGATGGCACCGACGGCCAGCCACACCGTCATGCCACACCACGCCGCATTTGGCTAGGCCACATGCCAGGCCTACCCTATAACATAGGATCAACCAGTAAGCCAGCCTACCCTGTAGCTCTGTGCCTTCTACAGTGCTGCTGATCAGACAGTCTAGACTCCAGCATGTTCGAGATTGACGACGCGCCTGGGCCACGCCAACCACGGCTCCCAAAAGTCCCCCAGGAGCTCGGTAGTGACGGAGACAACGTCGCGTCCCCATCCCTGGATAAACCAGTGCTGGTCAAGATGATGTAGCAGGGTACCGAAATAGGCAAACAGGACAAGCGCAGGCGGTTGCCTCTGGTGTAGACGTACAAAGTACTCCTCGGGTGGAAAGATGAAGAAAAAGAGCGGACTTGCCCAGCCACGGTTGTATCCCTGACAATGCAGAGAAGCCTTGTCCATTGTCGCGAGATGCTCCAGAAACATGCGGCAGCGCCTCAGGACATGTAGTGTCTCATCGTAGACGGAATCTTCCGCTGCGTGTGCCTGTGCGGGCGTCCACATTTCGCGTAGCCGCTGGAAAGGCCAATCGTCTGTTTGCGCGTCGGGCTCGAGCTTGTTCCAGACGCCAACGTCAAGTAAGTGCCCCAAGGGACCCAGCCGCACGCGCTCGTAGACTTGTCCCACGATAGTGTTTACCCCACGGACAATAGGTATCAGGTCCGTGCCTAGAGCTCGCGAATGACGGGCACGCGGGTTGAGGTCCTCGTCAGGGACGGGACGGAGCGTAGCCAGCGTGTAAATGACGTTGAGTGATGCGCAGGCAAGCAAGGCGTCGCTGGCTTCGTCGCTCGGCGTAACGGGAGCTGGACTGATTTCATCGAGGCTGATGTTGTGAATCGCACGCTGGAAACCCTGCAATGAGATGTTGTGATGACGAGCGGCGTCCATGGTCCGCCGTTTTCGACAGCGAGGGTTCACATGGGCAAGGTGTAAGGCTGACAGACTCAGAATCCCGTGCATGACGAAGGGCTCATGAAACCCAATACGTGGAAACACAACCTGCCAGCAGTCGTCCCTCTGATCTGAGTTATAAATGGTCCGGCTTGTGCTCACCGACCAGTGGTGCAGGAGTAGCATGTCATCCATGTCAAAGGTGCATGCTGCGCCTTTCAAGTCTGTTCGGGAGTCATAGGGGCTGGGAATGGGAGCCGAGCCCGGCGTGCTCGTGTCTCGCCGACTGTCTCCTGTCGGCGGCACGGGTGCCTCTTGGGATGCAGAAACTGGAGACCCTGCATGAGGATCAGTGACGGATCCCTCGTTCCCCACGCGGGTGGCCTGAGAAGTTGCTGGATAGACGCAAGGAACGTCATGTCGGCTGCAGGCATAGCATTTGGGTCTCTGCTCGCCGCACTGCCGCTCAGAGAGGGTACGTCAGCAAATGATTGCTGCGCCTGATCAGGGTGCGTGGTGCCTGCATGCGTGCGTACCTTGATCCGCCGACGTCTACACTCAGAACACCCAGTTCGAGATTTCCTGTGCGGCTTTCGACGGCCAGCTTTGGCAGGGGCTGGTCCACCCTCCGAGTCGACTGGCGGCGCCAAGACGCCGGGCGATGTTGCAGATGTGCCCATGAACGGGCAGCGTGGTCGGTTAGATAGGGCGACAGACGAAGCGCGAGGAACGAGAGAAGAGACGTGATGGGGGGGGACTTATGGGAGGGTGAGACCAGTGTCACTAAGGTAAGTGAAGGTGATGAGAGAACGAGGAACGAGGCGACTGGATGCGCGGCAAATACGAAGTACGAGCCACGTGTGGGGCTAAAAGGGGCCGAAAACCAGGTGATTACCCATTAGGGAAGGTGCCCGTCCGAGCTATGCTACCAGCCTACCAACTAGTACCTACCCTGTACATGACTACTGCGGAGTGGTTCTCATGAAACAACAACACAGTACATGTAGGCATGTATGTTTATGTTGCGGTAACCTAGCCAGGAGGCAGAGTCATTGGTGAAATCTATTGCGATTGGCTGCGGATCCAGAGTTTCGTGAATATTGGCCTATCATACTGGTATGTACGTGTCGTATGTCGTATTTCGCTCACATCCGTTTAGGGTTACAGAGAATGACAGCAGCTCTTCCACACGTAACGCGACTCCGCGAGTCACCACATAATATGTACGGGAGAGCTCCCTGAAAAGTGAGACTAGACTACTGACTTGAGATTAAAAAGATACCCAGGTAGATAGACGTCTCCACATGATTTCGGCACAGCCTCTTTTTTTCCCGCTGCCCAAGATCGGGAGAATCCTATAAGATGGTTTGCGTCCGTCCTGCAACAAAGACAAGCCAGCGCTTTCGCAGCAGAAATCGACCTTTGCAGCCCTTCGAGACAATCCACGAATCGAAAAGCACCTCTTTCAACTCTTCAACTTCAGTTCGCTGAAATGAGCGAACAACATGGCGCCGCTGACATGGATGCTGGCGCAATCGACTTCAAACTGTACCGCTACACGCCGTCTCTCCCAGCTGCCATTGTGAGCGTCATCGTCTTCGCGACACTGACAGCAGTGCACGTCTGGAGGCTTTACAGAGCACGTGCCTTCTATTTCATCGCCTTCACCATTGGGGGCGTCTGTGGGTTTTCAGCCTTCCAGGGAATTGACGAGCAAGCCTCCTGCTAACACTTGCTACACAGTCCAAACCATAGGCTATTGCGGTCGTATTTGGGGTCACTTTGACAAGTTCTCGATCGGCGGGTTCGTGATCCAGGCAATTCTCATCCTCGTCGCGCCCGCCCTCTATGCCGCGTCCATCTACATGATCCTCGGCCGTCTCATCCGCACCGTCCACGCCCAACATCACTCCTTGATCCCCGTGCGATGGGTCACGCGCATATTCGTCACGGGCGATGTCCTGGCCTTCACTCTACAAGCAGGAGGCGGCGGGATCCAGTCGGCGGGCACCCTTGACCTATTTGAAATGGGTGAACATATTATTGTCGCCGGTCTCTTTGCCCAAATCGCCATCTTTGGGTTCTTCGTCGTCACTTCTATTCTCTTCCACCATCGTCTGAGCCGGTACCCGACAGTCGAGGCTTCGCGTGGCACCATCCCCTGGCGTAGGGATCTATGGGTCCTCTACGTGACGAGTGCCATCATCCTTGTGCGCAGCATCTTCCGAGTTATTGAGTATCTCCAAGGCAACAAGGGCTACCTCATCTCTCACGAGGTATACCTCTACATCTTCGATGCGCTTCTGATGGCTTCTGTCATGCTCATCTTTGCTATATGGTATGTGGGCCACCTGGACTCGAAAAGGAACTACCAAGACCATTGGGACAATGCCAGTGGTCATGAGATGCACGCCCGAGATGAGAATGACAGCCGTGATAGTGCAGGGCCGTTGAGGGGGAAAGGGCTGAAGAAATGAGCGTACTTCAGTTGTGGCTGTGGCGGGGAGGCAAAAAGGGGGTGTCCAATCTTCGCCACAAAGAACGTTCAGTCAGAGAGAAACTGGAAAGCTAGATGTGTTCCTCCACAGGCACCATTTCTAAACGCGCCACATCCAAAAGGGAGGCAGTGAAGATAACTGACACTCTCTGAAAGCGTGGACGAACCCCCTGCGCACACGAGAGAAGAGCCATCCAAATAAGCGCTACTACAACGTGTACAATTATTCAATCGGAATGGGAAGCGCAGAATTTGTCATAAACAGCCTTCTTTACCAGCATATATACCAATAGAATATTTATAGCCATCCTTACTCATCCGTCTGGGTAGCAGCCAGCAGCTCCTTCTCCGCCTTGGTCCCCTTCCAGTTGACAAGCTTGCAGAACACAGGAATCAAGACCGCGACAACCATACCGGCCCCCAGAAAGCCAGCCGTCACGCCAAAGCCAATCTGGTACCCGGGAGCGTCGGTGCTGGGCCAGATGCGGCTGCCGTACACGCTGGAGAAGTTGCCAAATGCGTTGACGAGGGCGAGCACAATGGCGCGCTTCTCGGGCGGCAGGCTGATGATGCCACTCGTCCACGAGAGGATAAGGGGCAAGGCAGACCACTGGAGTGGCTGTTAGTACAAGTCCGCAGGATTATGGTAAGGAGGAAGACTCACAATTCCGGCGGCCACGAAGCAGATCATGACGTAGCGCACAATGGGCGTCGTGACGGCGGCGCAGACGACGCTGCAGGCGAAGCCGAGACCAAGCATGGCCGCGACGTGCCAGCGACGCTCGACGTGGCGGTCTGAGGACCAGGCAACAATGTTGAGAACCACAGCCGCAACGACGTAGATGGGCACGGTCATGTACTGGGCCTTGGTGGTATCGTAGCCGAGGGTGAGGGTGATGGTGGGGATGAAGTAGGAGATGGTGCCCGCGCCCACGTCTGAGAGTTTGTCAGCAAAGTGCTCGCATGTCACTGCGAGAATTTCCTTACCAAGCATAAAGAGCAGGATGAGCACATAGGTGCGAGGATCAGCAACGGCCGCGATGAAGGCCTGGGCATGGGAGAGGCGAGCACCACTACCGGCACCATTTGTAGAGACTCCATCGGCGACGATGCGAATGTGCGCGAGCTGGCGCTGCTCGGGAGTAAGCCGCTTCGAGGTGAGCGGGTAGTCCAGGAGGATGAAGTATGACACGAGGGCCACGCCGACAGTGGCAGCGCCCTCGATGATGAACAGCCACTTCCAGCCGCGGATGCCATGCGCCATGTCGAGGTTGAAGGTGATGGCACCGGCAAGGATACCTCCAAAGGCACCAGAGAGCACGGCGGCCGTGTAGAAGATGGCGAAGCGCTTGCCCAGCTCGGCCTTTGTGTACCAACAGCTCAGGAGGTACAGGACACCGGGGAAGAAGCCGGACTCGATGCAGCCCAGGATGAAGCGAAAGCCCATGAGGGCACCGTATGTTTTGGACACGGACATGACGGCGCAGAGGGCGCCCCAAAGAAGCATGATCGAGGGAAGATATTTGGACGGTGGCACGCGGCTTAGGATCATGTTGGATGGCACTTCGCAGATGAGGTAACCAAAGAAGAAGATCTAGCCATGGTCAGTCTCGCCATATCACTTAGGCACGCTTCACTCACAGAGAGGATCCAGGCGTATTCATCATCCGTCAGAGAGAGGTCTGCGCCCATGCCTGCAATCTTCGCATTGCCCTTCACAAGTCAGTATCCTTGGCCTTGATAGTGACGATGATGTCTCGGAGCAATTCACAATGTTGGTTCGATCAACGTAGTTCAGGATGTACATGATCCAAAGCATGGGCATGAGTAGCAAGTCGATCTTACGAACGAGCTTACGCTCTTCCGTAGTGCCGGGAACATAGTTGCGGATGGCGTCGGCGAGCTCAGTGTCGACTTGAAGGGAGTCCTCCTTGGTGGAGACGTTCTCTTTCTCGTAGTCCATGGCGGTTGATTCGCAGCGTGATGAGGCTGTGACCTGTCGAGGCTGGCGATGACGGATGATGATGGGTGCTCCTGGTTATGGGATGCGGGACGTTGGGACTATATACTTTTGGTGAGTCGTGACGTGACTCGCAAGGCCGTCTTCATACTCCAACAAGTCCCAATCTCCATGGGGATCTCTCCAGGTGTTGTGCGAAGTTTGGAGCCTGGACCAAAGCGGGCCAGGGCGGTCATCTTCCCGCGCCGGGTTCGGGATCCGGATCCGCAGTAGAGTGACTCGGCCAATGTCCGTGTGGTGGTCGCTCCAGATTATTGGGGGCCGGAAGTTACCCCGCGGTGCCTACCCTAGACCAGACTGGAGTATCACCCTGGCATCTGTGATCCGAGCACGTCGAGCCATGAAGGGTAGAATTCTGCAACGTCTGCGGCGTCCTGCATCCACTCATTCCACCCCAAGTGCGCACTATCCAGCCACGGCTGCTGCGGCTGCTGCTGCGCTTGGTATGCTGCCTCGCGCTCCTTGAACTTGACGAGCATGGCGCCCAGTCCCTTGCCAAGGTAGTGAGCGACATGTCGCGCGCACGCATGGCAATCATTCAGCACGGCCACGGCAGCCTCCAGCAAAGACACTACTTCGTTATAGGCAATTTTGAAACCTGCGGCTCTCCATTCGGACTGTACCTTCATGAGGAAGATGGCTGCGTAGGCAATGGTCGTCAGCAAATACAACGGCACACCAATGATGGCCCTGCGCATGTCCGAATCGTCGAGGATGAGGCGCAAGACAGCCGAGGCGCTCTCAATGGCTCTGTCGATAAAGATGCGGCGCTCCTGCGAGATGAGGTACTGCTGTGAAGGGCTGAGCCCGCGGAGGCAGACCGCGAAGAGGAGCAACTTTGCAAAGTTCTGCGAAAATGGTCAGTTAAGCTAGTAGTGTACTGGGCGCTTTGATGTACGCACGTAGTGCAGGGTGACCCCCTTGACCGGATAATACGATATGTTGGGATCGGGCACTGTCACAGCATGTCAAATGCATGCACTAATCACGGAGGATGTGGTGATGCTTACTGAGACGGGTCTCCCATGTCTTCTTCCAGAGCAGCAGGTCGGCATCATACCGGCGGATGCTCTCGAATTCGTCGTTGGCCACAAGTCTGGATCGATCCAGCCCAAACGTGTGGTAGACGCGGCTGAGGATGCGAAAGACGGCGACCTGGCTATGAAGGCGATAGTCCGCCTGCTGCGCGCCAGGAAGGTCTAGGAAACTCTCGTGCCGCACAATGGTGACATCCTCTGGGATCACGGGTGGTCGTCCATAGGCAATGCTGAAGTGGTGGTCGCATACATACAGCAAATACCATAGCCGAGCCTTGTCGATGTGCTGAGGCTTCTCCTTGTCGAGAGCACACGCGCTGAAGTGGTGCAGATTCAGCTCGGTGGCAATGCGGACGGCCAGGCCAGATAGCTTCCAGCTAACGTCGGACAGCCAGAAGGCGCCAATGCAGAGGCCGCGGACGTCGTCGAGAATGTGGTAGCGCTTGAACATGGATTGACTGACCAGCTCAAGGAATATTGGATAGCAAAGGTCAAAGCTGCTCCCATTGTCCTGTGCATGAAGAGCCGTAACAGCGAGGATAGCAGCAGCTAGCAGCGGTGAAGATTCTCGTGCAGAGGAGAGGCTATCGTGCGTGAGGGCGATGCCACCCCAAAGATAGGCATTCAATGTTCCCTTGAAGGCGTTGAATAGGCTCTCGGCCTGCTCCAGGGGCACACGCCCTTCGTCGATAAAGTCCGGTTCCCGTGGTTGACCCGCGATCGCTTTGTGAGAGCCTGGGTCGCTCCTGATGTTGCGCAACTTGGTCACCTCGAACAGACTGGCCATGGGAGCGTCCGTGATGCCCCTGTCCGTGCTCTCCCCGATCGGACCACCGACGCCAGTCTCTACCACCGCTGTCTCGGGCGAGTTCTCGCGCGTCATGGCCGTGACAGCAGGCACTCTCCTTGGGGAGGGTGCTGTAGAAGGACTGATAATATGTTGAGGCAGCACGGGAGTAATAACATGCGTGGAGTGAGGACCATGTTGATGAGCCTGCATGTTTGCCAACGTCCTCTGTAGCTCCGTTACTGTATTTTGCAGCGATGAAATCTGCTGCTCAACGCCTAGCTTCCATTCGTTCTCGGCATCCAGCAGTGTCTGGAGACTCCTGTTGACCACACATTCGAGCCCTTGACGCTCGCAGCGTGCACATCGCGGTCGGCCAGGCTCCAGATCACACTTGACCTTGCGCGTCTGGCACTGTTGACCTGCAGGTACAGGTTAGGCAGACTGTAGCAGCAGCAGGGCATGCTCTGTACTCACACGCTGTGACTTTTCTGGAGATCTTGGACTTGTGGGCCGCCCCGGCGGGATCCTCGAACCGCGCTCTCTTCATGATAGTCGGCCAACTGGCTAATCAGACGTCGGTGTTGGTTGCAGGTTGTAGAGACGAAGACGCGGGCAGAGCACCGCTCTTCTTCTCCAACTTGTCGGGGGAAGGAATGCGGAGTCTGGAGACCGCGTGCAAACGCGGCAGGAACACCGAGAGCAAGGCGCGGGGCGAAGGGCTACCCGCGGTGTTCGTTCCGCGTGGATACGCGAGTCCTCAGTCCTCACGTCAACCTCACAAGACTCCAGAGTCCACTCCAAGTTCAGCAACCCACATTGTTCGTACCCATCGGCATGCGGTTTCTTTATAAACAGGGTCGGGCGCCCTCGAGATCACTCGTGATGATGGCTGGGATCTCTGAAAAAACCACACATCGCCTACTCCCGACATCATGGCGCACAATGTCGAAGTTGTTGGCCTAGGCACAGACGCCAAGATCAAGCTGGTACGCGAAGAAGAAACTTTTAGCCATCGCAGCGTCAACTGACGCGAGGGAACTTCTAGGTACACCGGCACTTGATCGGCGTGCACACTGCAGCAGCAGCTGAAGCCATTGGTCTTGCCACCAAGGCTGGGCTTGCCCCAAGGGACGTGTTCGACATCATAAAGAATGCAGCAGGAAGCTCGTGGTCATTCAAAGACCGCGTGCCACAGATGCTCAATGAGGATTGGGCGCCACGATCATCCTTGGACGCGGCTGTGGACAACATGGTCTGTCTCACTCACCATGTATCTCTGAGGTGTGAAATGTCAGGGCTGACCGTACGCAGGGAACCGTGATAGCCGCAGCTCGTGGTATTCAATTCCCTCTGCCGGTGGCGTCAGTGGTGGAGCAACTGTACATCGCTGGTGCTGCGCAAGGCTACGGGAGCGAGGACGACGCTGCTCTTGTCAAGCTTTTCCTCCAAGACGGTCATGTCACCTCGAAGATAGAGCAAACGGCTCACGACGGAGCCCAGCTGACGCCTGTCACAACACCAGTGGAGATCGCTAAGGTTGGTTTCATCGGCCTCGGTGCCATGGGTCAGGGCATGGCCGCTTCGCTTGCAAGAGGAGGCTTTGACGTGCATGGCTACGACGTGTGGAAGCCATCCATCGACAAGTTTGTGTCCACAAATGCAAAGGCGACCGCAGCCGAATCACCAGCCATGGCTGCAAAGGATGCTGATATCCTGCTGCTTATGGTTCAGAACGCCGCGCAGGCAGAAGATGTTCTCTTCGGCTCCGGCAAGGCCGCCGCTGCTCTCCCCGACGGCGCCGTTGTTATCCTTGCCTCGACGGTGCCACCTTCTTTCGCGCGCAAGTTGAAAGGGATGCTGGGCGACTTGGGCCGCAATATCGGAATGCTCGACTGTCCCGTGAGCGGGGGTGTGGTACGCGCCGCGAACGGTACGCTGATGGTGAGGCGATGATGCCCTTCTACATATAGTTCGATTAACACAGATACTGACATTCATAGATCATTTGCTCCGGAGATGAGCCAATGGTGGAAAAGGCACACAGTGCTATCCTCTCCATGACTGGCACACCGACCAATCTATGTCGCGTCAAGGGTGGTGTAGGCGCAGCATCATCTGTCAAGATGATCAACCAGCTACTCGCCGGCGTCCACATTGCGGCCGCGGCCGAGGCCATGGCACTTGCGGCCCGTTTAGGTCTCGACACGCGTGAGGTCTTTGACCTCGCTTGCAAGGGACCAGCTTGGAGCTGGATGCTCGAAAACAGAGGACCGCAAATGCTCGAGGCGGACTGGACGCCACACTCGGCGCTGGCTATCTTTGTCAAGGATCTGGGCATTGTTCTGGATGAGGCCAAGAATCTGGGGTATTTTGCGCCCATCTCGTCAGCCTCACACAACTTGTACCTGGCGGGCGCGAGCAAAGGCTGGGCGAAAGAGTCGGACGCGGGTGTCGTGCGTCTGTGGGACGTCTCTGTATCAGCGAATGCGTCACCCAAGGCAAGCAAACCGCAGAAAGAAACGGAGACAGTTCCCATCAAGCCTCTGCCTGCCAAGAAGACGCTCGCCGCACTGCCCGAGGAGTACTCAACAGATGTTCTCGACGACAACCGTCGGTACGTCGACAGTGGGGGCGCGCCTGTGCTTGTGGTGCTGGATGACGATCCCACGGGCACACAGACCTGCCACGACATTGACGTGCTGACCGTTTGGGATATTGAGACGACACGGGCCCAATTCGAGCGCGAGTCGAGGGGTTTTTTCATCTTGACCAATAGTCGAGCCCTTCCATCGACAGAAGCCAAGGCTTTGATCCTGGAGATTTGCCAGAACATAAAAGAGGCGGCGAAGCAAGCCGGGAAAACGTTCGAAATCGTACTACGCGGCGATTCCACGCTCCGAGGCCATCTCCCTGAAGAGCCATTGGCAGCTGAAGAGGCTCTTGGAAAATTCGATGGCTGGATTCTTGCACCCTTCTTTATGCAAGGGGGCCGGTATACGATAGACGACGTGCACTATGTCCAAGAGGGCGAGACTCTGGTGCCAGCCAGCCAAACCCCCTTTGCACAGGACGCCACGTTTGGGTACAAGAACTCCAACCTACGAGAGTATATCCTCGAGAAGTGCGGTTCGCGGTTCGACTCATCGTCATTCTTGTCCGTGACGCTCGAGGACATCCGCACGGGAGGGCCAGACGGCGTCAAGGCCAAATTGCTTTCGCGACCTATTGGTCAAGGCACTGCGGTTGTCATTGTCAATGCAGTAGCCGAGTCGGATATGCACGTCTTTGTCGCAGGACTACTCAAAGCGCAAGAGGCTGGACGGCGATATCTCTATCGCACAGCGGCAGCGTTTGTGTCGTCGAGACTTGGCATCAGGGGCATCGCCCCGTTAAGCATAGACGCCGTGTCACCGCCAGCATCCGTCACAGGCTCGTCGTCAGCACCTCCCGCTGGAGGACTCATCCTGGCCGGGTCCTACGTCCCCAAGACAACCGCACAGCTCAAGAGGCTGCGTGAGCAACGAGGGTCCAAGCTGGCTGTCGTGGAACTTGACGTGTCTGATCTCATCAAGTCAGAGGAGTCGGCATCTCAAACCATTGCCGCTGCCACCGCCACGGCAAATGCAGAGGTCGCTTCGGGCCACGACATACTGGTCATGACTTCGCGGACACTCGTCAAGACGTCTGACGCGCTCGGGTCGCTTCAGATCGGGTCGAAAGTAGCCATTGCTCTGGTACAGATTCTACAGGGCATCGAGACACGGCCGCGGTATATCATCGCCAAGGGTGGCATCACGTCGTCAGATGCAGCGTCCAAGGGGCTGAACATGCGGCGAGCACGGATTTTGGGGCAAGCAGCACCTGGTGTGCCGCTATGGAGGTGCGATGAGGCCACGAGTCGCCACGCTGGGGTGCCGTATGTGGTGTTTCCTGGAAATGTAGGGACTGACGATACGCTGGCGGATATTGTCGAGGCTTGGGATGTCTGAGTAAGGTCGGGCACACAACCAAAGCAGGAGGTAATTAGAAGAAGGACTCGAAATAGTCGCCCGGCTGCAGGCGTTCCGATCTTCCGGGGCCCGCCGCCCACTGCTCACGACCGCTTCCGGCTTGGCGGGACCGAGTCGAAATACCTTCGCTCCGTGTCCGTCGGAGAGAATGTGGCTCTAATTCCTCGGTATCCCACTGTCCCGACTCCCACACGTTACTAATGCTTGACTATCATTTGTAATGACGCTATATTATGTGTGCATGGCATAAGCTTCCTTTATCTACTCGTAAAGACAAGTAGACTCCTTTCGGGCTTTCTCAGAAGTTGGTAATTCTTGAGTAATTTCGCTTTTGCCCCGTTTCGCTGACTCTAGTCTGAACAATGTTCAGCTCTCGAGCGGTGATCCTCTGCTTGACCTTTGCAATGGCTTGGAAATCCAACTTTGTACCCATCACAGGAGCCAGATAAGCCGGCCTAGTAACGATGTCCCTGAGCAAGTAGCGATGCGAGATTTGTATTTAAGGGCAGCAAGGCCAATACTCTAGGAAACTTCCTCTCATCATCTCTACCAGCCACTTCTTTCACGCTTGTTTTCCACGGACCAACAACATGCTTCGGACAATTTTCAGTGCGGCCCTCGTAGTCGCTGGCTCTTGTGCCTATGACACTCTGGTCAAGTTTGACGGAGCACCCATCCAGGAGAATCGAACAATTGAAGCAATCTATCATGCTGCTCTGGAGGAGGGCGGGATAGTCACTTGCTGGCATGGCGGCGATGAAACCAACCAGCAGGACGGGTTGAAGGAAGCTTTCGAGACCCGTTTCCCCGGCATGACTCTGAACATTACCGTCGACGTTTCCAAATATCACGACGGCAACATTGACCGACAGTTATCCACTGGCGGCCTTTACGTGGACAGCATCATTCTTCAGACCCTTCAGGACTATCCCAGATGGGACCAAGAGGGTGCGTTGCTCCATTACGCGCCCTTGAACTTTGATAACACCCATCCCGCCTTCCGAGACATTCGGGCTGCATGGTACGGAGTTTCGATTTTCGCCTGGACTTTCATCTCCAACAACGACCGACTCTCTGAAGGTCCGCGCGAATTCGCGGATTTCCTCAAGCCCGAGTTCAAAGACAAGCTGGTTTTGACGTACCCCAATGACGACGACGCGGTCCTCTACGCATTTGATTTGATGTGAGTCCACCAGCCCGCTACCCCCTTTTCTGCGCGCGCCTGAGGCACGATACTGACGCGGGACCCTAGCATGCAGGAGTTCGGCTACGAATGGTTCGAGAAGCTTCTTCAGCAGAACCCGCGTTGGGTCCGTGGAACAGGAACTCCACTGACGCTGTTGAATGCCACTAACAGCACTATCGCTGCTACTTTCACTGCGGGCATGGGCCTCTCGTCGTCGGAGACTTTGAATGTCACGATCCCCACCAAAGGATCCTTCGTCACTTGGCCGCAGCGTGCGGCTATCTTCAAGGATGCTCCCCACCCAGAAAGCGCCAAGTTGCTTCATAACTTTATGTTGAGCTACGAACACCAAAACAGCACTGGAAGCTGGAGCGTTTTGAAGAATGTCCCTGCTCCCGCGGGGTATCCTGGTATTATGGACGTTCCTTCCACGAACCCTGTCGAATTCGAGCGGTTCATGGGCGATCGAGTTCGTGTCGAAAGGCTCAAGCTCTTCTTTGAGGACAAGATTGGAACACCTCAAGGATTGAGCCCTCTGATTGATGATCTGTAACCGGGTTTCGCTCGCGTGACCTGGGAGGAACCCAGTGTTGTTGGCCAGGCTGTCTGGTCAGGCCACACATTCGGCCCACAGCGAAAGGCGTCATCTTCGCGCTATCGCGCTCTACCTTCTCTTCATTGAATCGCCATTTTTCTTCAGATAGAGAATAATTATCCTCGCTTCTTCTCCCATCTCCAGTTTCTTCATAGAGAAAGATGTCAGCGTTTGTCATCCACCGAACTCCAATAGAAACATGTAGACCGGGGTCTGATCAGAATGAAAGACAATCATCACGTATGCCTAATTGCCTGTTGCGCTTGGGAACAGGAAGAGAAGAACATAACTCAATGGCATACCCGTCCGTATAGTTCATCATGTACGAGGACGACAAGGGGAAAGGGGAAGGAAAGTTGGCAGACGAACCTTTAGACAGCAGCCAGGCTCGCAAGTATAGCTCCGTTGAGTCGCTGATGTGTTCTCGTGGCATCCAATTTGTGTGCGAGTGGGCATAATGAGTGGCATAGGACAAAAAGGAGTTGAGTTGCTGATCGAGAGGAGAAGAGGTACTTGTATTGGGAAAAAATACACCAGTTGATTCCTCAGGCAAGTGAATCGCAACTGAGTGAATCTTGAA
Source organism: Emericellopsis atlantica (assembly GCF_019669845.1). Classification (NCBI taxonomy): domain Eukaryota; kingdom Fungi; phylum Ascomycota; class Sordariomycetes; order Hypocreales; family Bionectriaceae; genus Emericellopsis; species Emericellopsis atlantica. The sequence goes on along the minus strand of NW_025764740.1, from coordinate 50,459 downwards.
GCCGTTGCAAGTTTCCATCCCAACGTCACAAATTCGCCTCATTCACCGCCCACCAGTACTGCGAGAGATGATTCTGGACCGTTCCACGGGCCATCACTTTATTCTGCTTGCCAACCTCCCCAGCAGACGATTGGCTATTCTGTCAAATTCTCGGCAACCCACATGGTGTGAGCTGGCAATGTTTGTCAAACACGACAAATGCATGTTGCCCGCGAGGCGTGCCTGTTATATGGGCTACTGAATTGAACATCTATGTATGTTTCCATGTCTCATGCTCAACTAATCTGTGAGATCGAACGGCTTGCCCCTCTCGCGTCTAATACGACCCTTCCTTGGCCCAGAGAAACAGGATGGTCTACTTCCAGCGCTCGACTTTCAGCAATTGGCATGGGCGATAATGACGCGCCATGCGGAACCCCTGGCGGATGCTTCGCCCTTGACCTTGGCATTGGCCTGGCAATCGTTGTAAATGCACTGATAAAAGTCCTTGGTCAGCATAGATCTCTCACTAGTCAGTCTCCACCATACCTGTGCGCCTTTGGCGATGCTGTTGAAGCTTCCAAGTGACCATGCCTTGTTACGGTCATTGCACCAGTAGATGGCCGAGCTATACGAGCAGCTAACGCGGCTGCAGTTGCCCGGGCCAGCACCCAAGTGAGGTTTGCCCGGAACGCCGCGCAGGTAGCTGATGCCAGCCCGGATGGCCTTGGTCTCGGCAATGGGAGAGTCCCAGCCACAGACGATGGAATGCCATTCGCTGTGGCATGTGTCGCGCGTGACGAGAGCGTCATTGCTGTCATCGTCGCGCTCGTCGAGCTCGATACCAAAGTCGGCCAGGTAGTTGGGGTTGCGACGCGTGAGCTCCTGGTGAACTTGCTCAACTGTGCCCTCCATGGAGAAGGTCTCGCCGTCGGGGTGCGACTGAAGCTCCCACACAAGAGGGGACTCTGTGTATCCCTCGGGAAGCGCAACCTCGTTGCCCTGGACAGGAAGAGATATGGCCTGGGTAGAGAGGACGAAGGCGAGTTGGAGCGTCTTGCTGAGGGTGGAATAGTGCATGGTGGCGGAGGTCTGATTAGCTGAACTTGAGACTGTTTGGGTTGGTGATCTGGACATAAGTCGGGTTCGACTGCTGAATTTATACTTGAGTGGCAGCTCAAGATATCATGGCTGTCATTCACTAAGAGAAACCGCCCCCAAAGTTGTGAGGAGCTGTTAGCAAATCCCGCGTTCTGGACCGCGGGCAGAGATCGAGAATCCGGCAAGAACGGCACGCCGCCCGGGCGAAGGACCGCATTCTGAATCCCCCGATGGCCATCTATGCGGAGGAGGCGCACGAAGCCAATGCCACCGTGAGAATGTTGCCGGCGGGGAAGACGTGCGTATGTAAGTCAGGGGCACCGACGTACCTGAATGAGCAGAGGCCAATAAGATGGCCAGGGGAAGGCTCATGGCACAACTCCTCTGAGAACAGTTCGATTCTATAGACTTTCATCAATTTGGGGGCTGGAGAATGCATAGTGTTTCATTTAGCTGTCGGCCCTTGGCCCGAGCATGGACTGCTAATAGAAGCAAGTTCATTCTCTAATGTGGAAGTTCAATCCAGGCCAGGACCTGCTGATGTTTTTGTTGTCAACCAATCAAGGTAGTAGGTAGGTATTGTGTGCAGCAATGTGAGTTTATTTAGTACTAAGCAAGGCAAGTACTGTGGTAGCCTGTTAGTGAAGGCAAGTAACCCCCAAAGTAAGGGAAACTAGAAGGTAAGGTACCTTACCTGTACCGTGAGGTAAGTACTAGGTAAACAACACTTAGGCTCGCTCCAATCAGCACCGCTCATTCTGACACATATATGGTTCCGAGACGGAACTCGCCCGCTCTTATTCCTTTCTCCCTTCACATCAACGAACATCACAATGGCACTGCAACACCTTGTTTGTTCCCTGTCTTTGTCAACATCAATAACACAATGGCACTGTAAGTGTATCAAGACCTCCGACATTCGACGTCTGCAAGATACTCACCTTTGTCTAGCGCACGGATCTTCAATTTCTGCCAGGTCACTCGGGCCAACAGAGGCGCCGCCGGCACCACCACCACCACCGCCGCCGCCAGCTCCTCCCCCTAGGGGCACAGCTTCAGGCTGAAGATACTGGGTCCCGGCGCAACTGGGCTACTCTGTGAGTCAATGTCCCCTCTACAGACTGAGTGCTGTCAATAACACCATGCAGTCACCGTTGCGCGGTCCCAGTCGAGGAACCCCAACAGCCTAGGGTCGGGGGGCCCCAGGAGGGGTGGTGGCAGGTGGAGTTGGACGGGTGGCTGGGCGACTAGGGGCTGGCGTTTGTTTGGGCCGCCATTGTCTTTGTGTTCGCGGTGAATTTCGCCGCCTATCTACCATACCTACTGTAACCGTGGTATCAATAAAACCCAGCGGCTTCAGACAACCCCGCCATACACCAAAGAAGATACCGGGCGTCCAGATCGTTGGTGTGGCAGAGACAAATGATCGTTTTCATGTACAAAATTACGGAGGCTTCAACCAAATCCAGTGTCGAATAGTTGCTCAGTATCTATGCGTCTGCGTTGTCAATGCCCGATATTACAATAGAAGCGGCCTCCGTCACAACAGAAACGGGAGCATAAAGTATTGTATCCAAAGCACATATATGATTTATTCCTAACTGTCATTCATTACATTGTTCTCAGATATTGCCCTCTCTTTCCTAAAGGTGTATAAACGAGGCGTCGCTACAGTCACTGGCCTTTGACGCCTTGGGCAATGGCCACCACCCATCCAACGGCATGTCGTCATAGAGTGTGTTGACATAGCTGGCGGACTCCGGCGTACGTCGAAAGGTATATATGTTGAGATTATCAGCACGACATGCCCAGCACACGGTCATCTGCTCAATCTTAAGATCCGAAAATCGGAATGGCGAGAGTTGGTTCAGCTCAGTGGCATAGACCAACATTCTTGCCGTCCACTGTGGTTCCTCCCCGAGGTCCTCGAAGAAATACACCCGGTAGCAGCACACTCCAAAGGATGAAAGCTCGGGAATCAGACGTACCCGGATTTCCGTTCGTAACGACGTATCCAGCCTCTTTGTCCAGGTTCGCCTCGGTCCAGTGGAGGCCTTCCCACAAGAGCCTGGGAACATCGAGAGCCGTTAACTCGAGGACAGCCTTCCAGCCCTGGCGCGGATTGTGAATGTTCTGCTCGAATGACATAACAACGTTGGATTTAGACCAGTCCACTGGCTTCTTCTTATGGACAGTAGTCGAGGGATGGCCTTCCCGATCCTTTCTCCTGGTTGATGGTTCTGCTTGGGAGATATTCTCGGTGTCTGTGCTGGCAAGAGAAGAACGTCGCTTATGGTAGCAGGGAAGTGATTGCGATGCGTCTGGCAGCGAGTGATAGTAAGGAGGGGGGTCGTGACGCTCCGACTCCGGGGATCCGCGGATCCAGTTGGAAATTTTGCTCCAGACAGGCATTGTATGGTATTTCCGCTCTTCGTAATGGCAAGAATAGTGATAATACTCGTGTGTCGACTGTGCGGCTAAGTCTTTGTGAGGGATAGCTTAGGTAGACAAGATGTTGCGAAGGAAGATGAATTGCGAGGTGTGAAAGTTAATGAACGGAACAAGAAGAGAGCCCTTAAATATTGAGGAGCCGTTTGCTCAGATATTGTGAACGTGTCCTTCTCAAAGTTAATAGTGGCCATTCAAGGTTTTCGGGCAGACAGACGAATTTCTTAAGATTAAAGTTTTAGTCTCACGCTATATTTAAGTTGCAGTCTGTCTCTAGCTCTGTCCCTTAGTGAAGCCTTTTTCTTGTGTGTTTCTGGTCGTGATCACGGCGTACGGACACAGCGCGAGTTATGCTCTTCGTTCATCGCTTTGAAAGGTATGAGGCAACAGGCCGGTGCGCGGACTACCCAGGTATATTTCAATGAACACGACTTATGAAGCTTACGACAGACGATCTCTTTGGAAGTGATAGTGATACCGAGGACAAATTACCCGGGTACATATAGTCAATAAAAAGCCACGAGCCTAACTTCAACACTTTCGCGCGGTGGGCCTGTTGTGTTCGGATTGCAGACAGCGGCGTGAAACCCCCCTGTAGTATGTTAGTAAGATTACCAGCGCTAGAAGGTTTACACAGGTAGATCTCACTCGCGCGCTTCCCGAGGGAGTCAGAGTTACGGAATACAAGCAGAGTATCCACATCATGGTCTTTGAGATAATGCCACCTGTGAGTGTCACTGTGGTGCATGAGGGAACACTCGACGACTAAGTCTCTCTTGATAGCATCGTTGAGGACAAGATCGTCGTTAGTGGAGATACTAGTATAATCGCACATTGCCAGAGGCCAGTCGTCTGTTGGGCCTCGGAGGGGGCGCCAGACACTAATGTCATAAAGTTAGCAACGCTAATGTACGGATAATATAAACTTCAGGCTTGCCCAATATCCGGCATTTCACTGAACTCACTTAATCATGTCGAAATCCTTACCCTCCCAAAACTTGTCCTGACCCTGGAAGCAGTGTTGTAATACCAGAGGCCCTCCCTGCTGAGAGAAATCTGCGTGGGCCCCTCCGGAAGGGTTCTCGTATTCTGGGTTATATCCCCTATTTTTCACTGGATACTCTGGATCCCTCTTTCTTAGCTAGTGAGGATTGTTAGTAAGAGGTATTTGGAGCCAGGCCAATGGACTAAGGGTGCTCACCGTAAAATCGAAAGCCTCGATCCTAGAGTACTGCGGGAAGTGATGATGCAAGATAGCTTCGATCTCGTGCCAGAACGCATCCTTCACCTCGTCCTTTTGCTTATATGCCTTCTCAGGGTCCAGGCGAGTCTCGGCACGAAGGAAACAGAATCCATGAACATCCAGCTTCCAGGACCTTGGGTCGACAATCTCTTCCACAATGACTTGTCGTTTTTCCCAGTGGATATTCTGCATGCGAATCCCCTCTACTCCGTTAACGTGGTCGATAGGAAAGTCAGTCGTGAAAGCCTTTTCGACTCGCAGAATGGGGTCGCGAATTATGTATTGTATATGTGTCTCCATTGTGACATGAAGGCTGTATGACTATGCTGGACTCGAGGGAGGTATAGTCGATGCGAGCTCCTTTAAATTGGCCCATCGCCACGGGGCAAATGATATATGTTACAGCAGCAACGACCAGACACAGATTAAGGCAATAAGAACAGACCAGTTCAGTCGATCCAAATCACTAAAGACATCGGAGTACCAGATTGAATGCTGATCGTTGTACCTGTACCAGGTCAGCGGTCAAGTCACATGCATGCAAGTCCAACATAGGGTGGTATCACCGTCATGTCTACATGTACAGAGCATCGTGACCCCTGTGATATTACAACAATCTGATTGGCCATTGGCATGCTAGGCTGCCACACTTCAACATCAAGACAAGGCTCCGTGAACACCCACAGAAGATAAATCCCGCGTGCGGACAGCCTCGCCCTGTGGTGCCGCCTTCAATCAATATTTGGATGTGAGGGCGTCACGGTCATCGGATCAGAAGGGGACAAAATGTACTTTGAGGCTGAACCACAACCCCGTGTGAAGCCACGGGCCTCTACATGCGTCGCATTGGTGTCTGGCATACATCAAGCTATTTCTAGCCAGGCCCTGTCATCTATCCGCACATTCCTGACCATCGCCTTCAGCTTTGACGTGGAGCAAGCCAAACAATTCCAAAGTCCTTGCACACCCGCAGAGTCTCGGTATTGACAGCAGTCGCCATGCCATCTGAGGCTAAGCAGTCCGAACTTCCCCAGCCATGGAAGGCCTGGCATTCGAGCCTCGACCCATGGAGCCGCCAAGACATCAGAGATGGCGCGGTTTACGTCGACGATGATAACGACAAGAACCACGGGACAGTCGCAATTACCAGGAAGAACGTCGACTTGAGTGTCGCCAAGGAAACTCCAAAGCTGTGCGTAAAGCTGAGTATAAGATTTGAGTCTACTAACAGAAGTACCCAGATCCAAGAGCCGTCAAGAGTGATCAGTCATTTCCCCTGAAGGAATGAATGGCTTTTTGAGGAACCAGTCAGTAGATCAGGCACGCAGGACTTGGAATTGATCACGATGATAGCGCGGGATACTTTCAGTTCAGAGGTCTCTGGGGGGGTTGCAGCATGCAGCTCATGTTCATTGTTCAGTCTCCTGACCAGTATTGACATATTGTACTTGAGAATTAATGACCTCTCGACGTTGCGGTTTGGTCAAGTCTTCTGTGTCCTTTCAAGATGCGGATCTTCGTAGCATTAAGTCCAGGCAAGACGATTGGCCTCTGTACGAGTAAGCGCCAAGCCAGTGCGTTGTCAAATTATCATTGGATCTCCAAAGTGCTAACAAGAACAAGAGCGTGTCGGGCACCTATTTACTGACCTGCTTCGAAACTGCAAAAAGCATCGCCATCATTGTCCAGCTCTTGGGCCTCAATGGACTGGATTTAGAGGGTACGACTGCTGCTCCGAGCTGGATGCCTTGCCACCTCTTCCAACCCCACCTCCCGGCGGTTCTGCTGACGCTTTGGATGAGAATGCGACATAACCCTGTAGCTGATTATTCAAGCGCCTGCGCAATTGACCGTCTGTAGCGCCACTCGACCCGACGCAAGTCCAACTCCGGGATCCTGCTAGTAACTGACTTTCCAGTACGGAGGCGGTTCAAAAGAACATGGCCCATAGCTTTCCTCTGCCACTCAACCAGAAACATTCCTCCTGGCATGGAAACTACCACAGATTCTGCTTCATTCCCTTTAGATGTCGAGGGGCAGCAAAGCTGGGGATCAGGTCATTCGGGAATACGGGAAAGTCTTTCTCGTAGATGGAGAGCCCTGTGCGTGGTAAGCTTTCCAGTCATTCGCATTTGTCTTTCATGTGAATTTCATGTGGTTGCTGACTTTGGCTGTATGAAAGAGATCCTCTGCACCACAGCGCACCAAGAAAATCCAGCTGTCTATTTTGCAGGTAAGGAGTCACAGCGTCGTCCGGCAGGCCCTATCACGGCAAACGACAACTCTCGCAGTCGTTGAGTTTTCTCCTCCCTGTTCCGCGCATGGTTGGGTATGTTCACTGAGTTAACTTCCAACAGATCAGCACGCACCAGAAGAAAGCCGTCACACAGATATTCGGGGTTCCAGTGCAAGCCCTGTCCGAGTGGCCTGGATTGTCTGTCTTCAGCGCCCATCTAGAGGACCAGCTCAAGGAGCTTCTAAATGACCGCTTCACCGTTATCTCGAAAATTCTCAACCAAAGCAATTCCATGACGCTCATCGACCTCTGGCACTGGGTCTCCTTGGTGCTCGACTCGTTTGACTCTCTACAGGTTCATGACACTGACACTAGCATTGAGAGAACCTTCCAAGAGATGGTTCGCCGTGCCGGAATTCCAGCAGGCGACGTCCTAATGCAGGACAAGAAGCAAATCATCATTGCCATGTTCGCTGTCCTTTGTTGGTGTTCAGCCGCCATAAGACCAATTCTGGATGACAATGGGTATATGAGGGCCGACACGGATGCATCACCGGTGACAACAACAGCACAGAGCATTTGCCTCACCGCGGAAAACTCATCACAATTATACTCCACACGCGACTTACGGAGGCCCCTCAGTAAGATGTTCTTATCCTTCAGGGGACGGAACATGGGCAGAGACCAGGGAGAGCCAAACAATGGCGATACCCCAACGAGACCAATGCCAGGCTTCCACTCCGACAGCGATGTCTTGCACAAGTCGAGCCTGAATTACTTCTCCTTGTACACAATCGGCAAGGTCAGACTGAAATGGGTCGACACACTGACCGAGCACCTGGCCTTCGATCACTCGACGCGCACCTTGTCTCTATACCGCTATCCCTCGCATTGTGCTATCAACATATTACGCCAAGATGACCCGAAGGTCCTCAAGAAGTGCGTGCATATGGGCTTTGGGATTGCCCCCCAAGTTCCAACCCCATGCTCCTATCCTATCGCAGCCCTCCCCATTCACGCGCAACAGTGCTGACACCTCGGTTCCGTCCCTGTAGTATCGTGGCGAGACTTTTCTACTCAGGCTATTGCCAAGGATTGTCCGACCAACCAGCCGCACTATACCGCGAAATCCTCCTGTCCTACCGCATACTATTCGGTCGGTGTTCCAAGTCCCGCACCCTGCTGCTGCAGGCCCTCGCCCTCCAGGACACACACGCCACCGCCGTCGACCCATTTCTGCTCACTGTATGCACGCAATCCCCTAGCCCGCGTTGGCCCTGGCAGAGGCCTGGCTCAGGATTTCCCAGTTGTCTCTTCCCCGCGTCGGCGATTGACGTCAACGGGCAGCTGCAGGAGCTCAACACCTATTCTGCGCGAGACCATTTTCCCATCTTCGGCCACATGCTCCTATCCCTTCAGCGCTATAACCTACGTCAGCAGCCAAGTAGGTTGAGGGACCTGTGGCGCGATCAGAGGAACCCGCTGCAATGGTACACGTTCTGGGCGGTCATTTGGGTTGGCGGAGCGAGTCTTCTACTATCGTTTCTGCAGTTGAGTGTCGGCGCTGCGCAGCTGTATTATGCCATTAAATCCCCTTAAAAGGTAGAATGAGGCATTGAGATTGGTTTCATTTGTATGTCGCCTTAGAAAGATGTCAAAGCATTCACGTCGCCCGAGCTTTGCAGTTAGAGTTCTGTTGCACTGTAGATCACGAGCTATACTCAGATTACAAATAATTCGCGCCAATGTCTCTAGAACAAGTTTTATCTCCAGAAAATAGTTATCAATCTATCATACGTGTCCTCTGTACCAGAGTCCGAGAAATTCGGATCCCGCATTCTGAGATAGGCTTCAGCTTCGTCCCGCATAGCCAACGCCTCCTGGTCGCTGGACTGGTTGCCATCCTGCAGTAGCGCTTCTGAGAGCTTGAAGAGAACTCGGGCATGCTCCACTGGCCTTGTATTCCGATGCAACTTGGTGACTACGAGCGCGTCGTTAAAGTGTTTGCTAAGATGCCATTAGATGTGAGGTCTACAAGGAGATTCATGTGGCCATGCTCCGTGATGAGGGAGCCTCCACAGTAGCAGAACTCACATTGCGGACTCGACCTTGCCCTGGTAGAGACAGCTTAGCCCGATTCGATACATGCAGCCTCCATTAAACGGATGGAGCCTCGTGAGGTCACCCTTCAGCCAGGCATTTTGCGCCTGGACAAAGTGTTGCTCGACTGCTTCGAATTCTTTCACCCGATGATGATACACGCCCATCAGGAAGTATCCGCTACAGATTGAAAGGGTCAAAATCAGCAGTCCTTAACGAATGTGAAGGGATCGGGCCGCACTTACTAGCCAAGGGTGGCCCAGTTGACCCTGTCCACGTCCTGCATCTCGGTCATACAAGAGTCCGCGAGACTCTTGGCCTTCTCAAACTCGCCGAGCTGAATGAAACACCTCGCCTTGTTCGCCACAATGTTGAGCGGAAAATTGGGCAGGTCTCCCCACCACTCGCGTGCCTTGTCCAACCACTCAACGGCAATTGCGGGTTTGTTGGCCGCGCTATAGCAGTACCCAAGATTGGCGGCGGTGTAGCAGAGGACGACTTTGTTGCGAGGCCGCTCTGCGAGCCGTATAACGTATCCCTTCTCATTGAGGCGGATGGCTCTCTCTGCATCGCCCAAGGACTCGACCATCTGGGCTTCGTGGGACAGGATAGTTGCCTTGTAGTCTTCTTTCCGGGGCCCGTCCTCAAGCTGCTCTACCGCAATGTGATTCACGTCACATGTCTTCTGGCAATCTTCTGCGGCCTTGATCTCGAAGAAGTACCTAACAAGGACAGTGTCAGCTCATTTCAAAAACTGCCGTTGAAACCCCCTAGTATTGAGGGTTCGCATAGGGCGGGAATTGGGGAGGCAGACCGCTGACACCTGTTCAGCAAATCGCAGAACTGCCAGGAGGGCTTGAAATCTTTTGTGGTCTTCTGCTCTTCCAAAAAGCAGTCTCTTAACGAGATAGCGTGCTGGATATATCGATTGCACCCATCCCATCGCTCGTAGAGTTGGCCAGCTTTGGTATCTTCGGGGGGGAACACGTCTGCTACAAGCAAGACTGTGTTGTTGAAGCTTTTCTGGCGCTCTTCCGACGTTAAGAAGTACTTGAACTGCGTCTGCACTATTCGATGTGTTGATAGCGTGCCCGTTTCGATGTCTCTCTTGATCAATCCTAGATCGGAGAGGATGCCGAGACATTGGAAGAGCCTGCACCAGACACTAGTCAGGACGACACACCAAGAAGATAAAGGGGAGGAAATTGGTTGCCACTTTACCTAACATCATTGAGACAGAAGACCAAATCGTCGGGAAGATCCCCATGAACCTCACCTCCAAGGACCTCGTGGGGAATGCTGTCGGGCATGAGGAAGGAAACGATGCCCAATAGGGTCCGGCAGTCCTCGTTGAGCGACTGGAAGGATATTTCCCAGATAGCCTTGAATTCCCCCCTTTCATGTGCCATCCGAGGATTCTTGAGATACACGATCATGAAGTCACGGATGGAGAAGTTGAACTTGTGTATCAGACAAGCCAACTGCGAAATCACCAGGGCATGCCCGCCAAGTCGCTGCGAAAGGGCAAGGGCTGAATCGCTCTCTGCTTCTAGATCCATGCTAATGTTTCTCTTGAGCAGCCATAGGAGGAATTCCGATCCGGTCATGGCGTCCCACGACTTCACCTCGAGGCCTTCAGAAGCGGGCTCGAAAGCGAGAGATTGGTTCCGAGTGGTGATGATTGCCCGGCCCTTGCTTGATACGGGCCAGTACGGCATGAGGATATCTGTAGACTCGACATTGTCGTATACGACCAGCCAAGCACTCTCTGTTATCCGTCCAAGTCAGCCTATCACTGTTCCCCTGGGGTAAGTCATGACTGCTTCATCATCCTTCTCTTACCTGTAGACTGAAACCAGTCCTGAACAAGATTCAAGTTGTCATCCGGACTCTGCCGGTGCGCGCCAGGGAGTTTGAGTCTTAGTGCAATATCCGTAAAGCTTTGCCTCAACGACGCTGACTTTTCGCCTCGCACCCAAAGACAAACGTCATATACATTCTCCTTGTACCGCGTTTCCATGTAGGTCGAAGCAATGCTACTCTTCCCTACCCCGGCCATACCATGGATAGCAACGGATCGAAACGGGGTTTCCTTTGTGACTCGTCCGAGCAGCCTGTCGACATCCTGGAGAACATCGATCCTGTTGAAGAAACGGGTGGTTCTTGTTGCGGGGATCATCAAGCATCGACTGAGCCCACTGATACGCGACATTCCTTTGTGCAACGAGGAGTCTACAGTAATAAGCTTTTCTACTCTGGCCACGGCTTCTCCTAGCTCCTGGTTCGTCAGTGCAAAACGCCGCTCGATGAGCTGGAGAGGCGTCTCCGCTTCTGATTCGCGACGATAGGCATGGTCAGCAAGGTCACGACGTATAATGATCGACTGGTGCAATAGTAATGAACGTACTATACATGGATTCTTCGTCGAAACCATGGATGTGTCTTATGGCATTCGTGAAGAACTCGGCAAACTGAATCTGCATGTCGAAACAGGCCTCCTGGATGGTGTGGCTTACAGTCGTTGCATCCCCGCAGTACCTATTGAACGTTTCGGCCCTATGAGCAAGGGACTTGATCATGCGAGGAATCTTGGCCAAGAGGTTCTGGTCTTCTGTGCACAGCTGGAGCCTGTTAGTACAAATACGGCGTATGCGAACAGGAATGGAGGAGGAGATGAATACTGTCAATACATACCTGGGAGAGGCAGGCAATAGTACCCCAGAGATACGAGGCGTCGAGTCGGGGGCCAAGCTTCGTTTCGAAGAACGCGAAGAAGTCGTTGAAATGGCGGAGAGCTGGTTGTATCAGGATTATTGATGGGGGAAAACTGCCGATGAGCTCATCCTTAATGTCGCCCCAGGATTTGAAGCGCTGGATGGTCTCCAAATCGTCTTGATCTACCGAAGCCTTGCATCTCGACACTTCTTGCGACCAGTTGACCTCAAAAAACGTTGCTCTGCGCCATCATATTGAGTCTTTTCCGGCGGCAAATGGCAAGGGCAAAACACTCACAGCTCGGCCGTTTCCATGCCGTCTTGATTCTGTTGGAGGTGCAGCGAACGTATCAACTAACACGGGCGGTCGAATCCTAATGGTCCAGAGAGCCGGGCGTACCATGAATCTCGCTATTGGTGCCAGAGAGGATCCCTGTGCTGTTCAAGTTGGCCGGACGACAAACTCACCAAGTTCACCGAGTTCCATTCATCCGCGGATGTCCTAATTAGATAAGCCTCCCACCACTTCCCGTCCTGCGCCTTCCCGTTGTTTCAGGCAGGGTTGTCACTCAGGTACAGGTCAATACTTGACTGATGTAGAGGTACAAGATAGTGATCATGCATACGGGATTTGAATTGCATGTGCCCCTGATTGGCTGTCTGGAGAATCACTACTGCCTGCACCTTCCCCTCAAGTATTGTCAGGTGCACTCAAATATGCAATACCTGACGTGGCATCTTCCTACTGGGTCATGCTGTAGCATCATCTTCGATGTAACTGCTACCAATGTTGTGACCCAGCCACACGAGGCAACACAATTGTTCCCGTTGCCTTGGCGGTCTACCAGTCCCACCTCTCGTTGTGACGCAAAAGCTGCAAAAAGCATGGAAAGCAATGCCTTGAGTCACCCGAAAAGACAAGGTAATATCTGGTTGGCATCAGGGTGCTGCGAATGGCATCGCCCATATTGCGGGTTTTGCTCTATTGGCGCGTATACCGCAAGCTAACAGAAACCACATAGACTAATAAGCCCCAATTCCACCAGACGAGCATGGCGCCGGTCTATCAGCTCACGATCGAGGAAGTCTTCAATCGTCTCACCGCACGTGAAAGACTGTATGCTCACCATGTCGGAAGGGCTGTTTGGTATGGCAGCAGAATCGTCATGCGACAGACCTCGCCCGAGAGCGAAGGGATATACGACTTTATCCTGGAGCTACACAAAGCGTGTGGTGGGCAGTGGTCACGACTAGTTGATGCCCATGGCGCCAAGCAGAAAGATGTCGATGCTCTACTGGAATTTGCAGCGCAGTTCCTCGCCCACCTGGGGAACTACTACGTAAGTTGTTGACAAGACCCGCCCGAGGAGAAAACTGGCAAAGGCGTGAATATGACTCTGACCAGCTTGAAGGCAATGGGAGACAGAAAGGTGGTGCCGCAGGTCGCACCGGACGCCCTCCGAGAGATGGCGAAGATTTCCGTGAAGGCTACTCGTGCTTTAGAGAATGTCATCGAACCAATGTTCGCCGTTCCGCCCTACCACCTGGGCTACCCCGGCGAGACAACTCAGTCAACGTACTACTCTGGAAATGAGCCCATCACGGTTGAAGAGATAGGTGTGGTGGCCAATATCATGGAGAAGCATCATATCGAGCCTGAAAATACCCGAGTACACAAATGGATTGACCACATGCAGGCGACACCCGTCTTTGACATTGTTCAGGCATCTGTCGAGGATTCCGCTCCTATCACGTTAGAGACAACGCCCGAGGCAGTGTACAGGGTCACGCGTGGCAGTCACGCCGCGGAACTTTCCATGGTCTGTGAGGAACTCGAAAAGGCGGCCGAGTACGCCTCCAACGAGACACAAGCTTCTTTGGCGCGCGAGAATATTAAGTACTTCCAGACTGGTGATATTGAGCACTTCTTTAGCGCACAGCGTCTCTGGGCGACTGACCGCTCCCCACGGGTGGAACACGTTATAGGATTCATGGAATCTTATAGGGACCCCTACGGAGTGCGATGCGAATGGGAGGGCATTGCGTCGATATCTGACCCTGACGAGACAAGCAAGCTGGACGGGCTCATTCAAGACGCCACCAAGTTCATTCGCCTGCTCCCCTGGGCTGTTCCAGGGGAGAACGACGGAAAGGGGCCCTTTGAGCCATCCGAATTCACTGCCCCCAACTTCACGATTGTTCATGGTCTGTGAGCCCCTGTTGCCCTCATCTGCTTAAATTTGCGGCCTGACTTCTGTTTTCTAACAGCAGTAGCCCTCGCCTTCTGCAATAGTACGGTCTGGGATGGATGCAATCTGCCCAATGTGAGCGTCCCGCAGTTCCTCGTCGGTCTATACTGCCCACTGATCCAACACTTCGCAGTATGGTGACATCCGTGAGACATACGGGGCAAAGAACATTGTCTTTTCGAATCGCCTGCGTATTAAGGAGGAGTCGACTCCTCTCTCGGCATTTGTCGATCCGTCCGAGGCTGGCATGTTAAAGACGTACAGTGGAACTGTCCACTTTATCAAGAATGCGATCCATGAGCTTCTTGGACACGGCACAGGAAAGCTACTGTCCGAAACCGCGCCAGGTGTCTTCAATTTCGACCGGGACAATCCGCCGACAAATCCCCTGACGGATGCGCCTGTTGAGACGTGGTACAAATTTGGGCAGGCGTGGCAAGGCGTCTTCAACGACTTGGCCAATTCTATAGAGGAGTGTCGAGCAACCCTTGTGTCATACTTTCTTCCTGCTGAGAGGGAAGTTCTCAGCGTCTTTGGGCTCGATGACGAGGACACGGTGGCCGACTGTAAGTCATTACTGCGTCTTCCTTGCGGCAAGGCCCAAAGGCTGTATCTAACCGGCGCCTCTAGTTGTCTATTACCTTTATTTGACAATAGGCACACTTGGACTCGAATCGCTGGCATCGTTCAACTCGGAGAACCGCTCCTGGGGTGACCAGCACCATAGGGTAAGTCAAACTATTATCTAATTACGGCGGTCTTGCTCCCACAGGTCGACTGGTGCGGCTAGACATAAGATCTAACAGATTGTATAGGGTGACTTTGCTATCTTCAAGCACTTGCTACTCGATGGCGGTGATGTCATGAGTGTCGACTACAACGCAGATGCCAGGACCGTCCGGGTCAATGTGGACCGGTCGAAGATAATCTCACACGGCAAACCCTCTCTTGGACGACTCGTTCTTCGACTCCACGTATGGCGATGCATTGCGAACGTGGACTCGTGCAGGGAGTTCTATGAGCCCCTCACGAACGTGGATGGCGAGTATGAAGCTTGGAGGCAGGTTGTCGTCTCGGCGGGGACAGATGGCGAATCGTCCCTTGTGCGGACAGATCCAGGGGGGAAGATTGTCCAAGCGAATACTTTCCTGACGCACGATGGCGGCGTTGAACTGAGAGTGTATGAACAGAGCAATGAGGGGATCGTTCAGTCGTTCTTCGAGAGGGCGGTGTAAGAGAATGTCCGTCCGCTTACAGCGCGTATATATTTACTCAGCGCACAAAAGGTTTATTATACCACCAGGCGCCACGACCTTCAACCCAGAGCAGCAGTACCACGGTTGCTCTCCGCTGGCTCGCTGGACACAAGATCTCCACCATCTTCTTTCCTGTCATCAACTTGCTGCCCCCATCAACTTGCTACCCCTCCATGCAGGGGAGCTGACAGTCAATCGCCAAACCAGCAAGGCTGAACGGATTTGCTCCGAAGTTTCTCAGCAGCAGGCAGCATGGGGCATCTTTCGCCACATGTCTGCTATCCAGTTTGAAAGACGATACCTCAAAGGCTCACAGTCCTCACTTCGACTGCGTTGCTCGTTAAATTAGCTTAACGCCCACAAGCCGCAGCAGGATCCATGTCGGCGTCGCTGATAGGTGGCGCCAGAGACCCCTGGTTGGGGGCCGTTCCGTCCGCCCGGCCGTACAGCCCAGAATAGACATGCATCCCGCGCCCGACGTTTGAGAAATTGAGAGGCTGGTCTTTTATAGCTGACCCGCCATCCCCATCCTCTCACGTCCGGCTTCCACCTGTACGTGTATCTCTCTTCTGTCCTTCACTCTTGACCGGAAAAGGATGGACGGGTATCTTGGTGCGAGCTCACCTGGGTCACGCCAGTTGGACACGCCTAAGTACTCGATGCCTGATCCCTCGGACGCGCCAGAGGCTGTGTTTCCCGATTCTACGACGCAGGTCCCCTCGTGGGCGCCGTCGCCTCCGCCAGCCTTCAAGTCGGAGCCGGTGCCGGAGCCGGAGCCGGAGCATGAGCCCAAAGAGTCGCGCCCCAAGCAGAGGACGATTTGTGGGCTGGTGCCAGCTGTCTTCATACTGCTGGTCACACTTGCTGTGGTCATTATCGCAGCAGCGGTAGGTGGAGGTGTCGGCGGGTCGATGGCGGTGAAGAATGCGAGATCGTATGTAATGAGAGCTTGTCCCGGGAGAATATGAATGTGTGGTTGACTGGAACCCACCGGGTAATTACAGACGAGGGTACAGAGAAGGAGTAACGGTGGGATGGAACAGATGTCCCACGGCCTACCCATCCTCAACAACCACGACGACGTCAGAACCATCCGCATCACCAACAACGGAGACAGGCTACCAACCACCGGACGACGTCGTTCTGGCGCTGAATTGTCCGTCCCTCACCGGTGACATGACTTCTACCAAGCTCGGCGCCCATACCTACGACTTCGACAGCGAGTGTGGCGTCGACAGAACAGGCGACGGAATCGTCATTATCGGCGTGATGGCCTACTCCTTCGAGCACTGCCTACGCGCCTGTGGGGCGTATAATCGCTACGACAATAACGACAGCAAGTGTCTGGCCATTACGTTCTTTGCGAACCTGACATCGATCGATGACTCGTTTAGTGGCAACTGCTATCTGAAAAATGCGCAGGGGAGCAGGAAGCCGTTTGACGCTTCAGAGCGCACTACCACAATTTCGGCCCTGCTCGTGGAAGACGATTAAGTCCATGGATTATGTAGAATTCGTTACTAGATCCCTCGCAAGCGGAACAAGCTCCTCAGCCCACTTCTTCAAATCATTCTGATGAACCGGAACCGCAGTCGCCTCAAAGTAAAATCTAGCCTTCCGTACCTTGGCTTCTAAGTCGCTGACGCGAACGCCCTTTGTAATAACGCCGAAGAACTTGAGCCCAACATCTGGGTCTAACCAAAGCGGATATGGGACTTGGTCAATGTAGATAATGATGTCGCCTTTAAGTCGTTCAATGTCTTTTTGAAGTTGGCCGGAACTTCGTTCTCTTAGGAGCTAAAGAGCATATTTGATTAGCTTCTCGTTTTCTTCACCACAGGACTAAAGGGAACAATCTCACCAGCTTCTCAAAATACTCAATCGGACGCACCGACTGCGCAGAGATAGTCTCGCCAGGCGCACAACCTCGGCGGCGTCGGATACTGTGACGATATCTATTTGCTGTCAGGACGTTGCTGCTTCTAATCCCTTGGAGGTTGACCTCACTTCATACATGTGCCTCGCCCAGGAACTTAAGCAGCCTACTCAAGTTTGGCATCAGCCGCAGTTCCCCTGACTGACTGCCATCGTATGCGGAAGCTCCAGTTCACATACGTATATACCTCGCATATGATCGACCTGGCCTACCCTGGACTCACGTTGCTGACCCATCTCATCTCCTCCATCGTACCGACCATGGTCATGGCTGAAAGACTATCCAGATTTCTTCTCATACGGCGTATGTCCTCCTCCTTTCGCTCACAATGCATCTCTCGTTCCTATCCAACGTTTGAGCAGAGCCGGTGGCTGCGGAGATTGATCAAGGCATAAAGCCAACCGAGAGCCAAGTCGTCGACCGCCGAAGCTCTTTCAAAAAGCTTACATCGGCGGCTGCAACTGCTGAACAACAACAGGAATGGGCGACTTGGACCGCGTACAAGATCTATGTCGGTAATCAAGCCAATATCAGTCGCCCAAACCTCGACGGGCCCGACATCTCGCCGTCTAAGTTAGGAGGGGGCCGCGCATCAATCTATATGAAGCCGAGTCCGAGGGCGAGTATGTGCGGTTCTTTGAGTAGGCATTTAAGTGGGAGCAGAGGGCTAAGTTTTCATGTCCTTTCTCTCCCTGATCGTCTCTTCAACAATTCGGCATACATCATGTACTAGTATTAGTATCCC
This sequence comes from Emericellopsis atlantica, assembly GCF_019669845.1. Taxonomy (NCBI): domain Eukaryota; kingdom Fungi; phylum Ascomycota; class Sordariomycetes; order Hypocreales; family Bionectriaceae; genus Emericellopsis; species Emericellopsis atlantica. The sequence goes on along the minus strand of NW_025764740.1, from coordinate 32,452 downwards.
TATTTCTAGGGCCGCAAGTCATACTGGGCGTGGCTGAGCCAATGGGCTGAGAAAGGTCAGGTCCCCCACGTGCAGTCAGCCTTACCTTAAGTTCAAGTTTGCGTCATCGTTTCTTCCACGAGTTAGCCATGGAGGACTACATGCGTACGGTGGGATATTAGATCACAAGGTGCCAACGGTATCAATGACCAATTGCACAACCACCACACAACACACATACGCACCCTCGTCATTACAGCCTCACCCAAAGAGCTGCGCACGCCATAGAATTCAATTCTATAATAAATAAATTAATTTGCTGTGATCTAGCGATAGCAGACTTCGTGATAATAGTATTTATTTTTTATATAAGGCGTGTGGTGGTTGTCACGGAGGCGCTGAAGTTCTTGAGCAAGATATATGTTCGTATTCAATTAGTTATAAAGTAAGGCTGTAAGTGAGGTTGTAAATAGCTACAAATTTGATCACGACCGCCGCGCCCGGGCGGTTGGCCTAGCTTCACGCCGTGAACGGCGAGGTCGCACCTCTTCATCAACGCTACCCGCTATAGGCGCCCTTAGCCTCTTCCTAACTACCTCATAAGGTGCCTCAGCGGGTGCCTCATCGGCTGCTTCATCGGGTGCCTCAGCGGGTTCCTCATCGGCTGCTTCATCGGGTGCCTCAGCGAGTGCCTTATCGGCTGCTTCGTCGGGTGCCTCAAGGGCGCCGATCTCAGTCAGCAAGAGGTCTATATCATCCGACGCTTTAGACAGGGCCGTCTCGCTACGTGTCCCACCCGCTAGGTCTTATGGGAAGGCTTTGAGGCTGATCGGCTCGTAGGGTGCTGGATTTGGCTCTGATTTAACCCGAATTAAAGCTGGCGTTGATTCCCTTTGCGACCGTTCGCCTGGCGCCGTAGACTTGGCCCTCGACCGCGGCTTCCGTGGCTTTAAGGCAGGCTTTTTGGGGCTATCTTCGATAAATTGAAGCTCAATCCACACGACAACCCGGCTGTCACTAATAGCCCACTGGAAATCATTATCTTAGCCTAGTACATCCCAAAGGCTATTATTTTTCAAGGAAACCGATGTAAACTGCCCAGGCTCTTGTTTGCCGTTCTTCTAGAAGGACGTGCCGATATATATCATCGACTCATCGAGCATTTTAAGGGTATCATAAAGAATAGAAGGTTTGAGGTATATGGTCAGAAAATCGGCTTTTGTGAGGAATCTAAGGTCGGCCCACGAGATAAGTGGTAGATCTATTCCACCTACGGCGAATTAGCTATATTTTAGAATATCTAAATTGGCTTACTTATTAATGAAGAGCTCGAGGCTTTGAAGATACCACCTTAGAGCCTGCGACCGGTGGAATAGACTAGCTGGACCCGGATTTTAAGGCCATAGGGATTTTCAAACAGCGAGACAGGCTTAGCCGGCCTTATGGCGATAATAGCCTGCCTTATGTGGCCACGTAGGTTATTAAGGCGATCGCCACGCGTTAAAGATAACGAGGATAATCGGGGTAGCGCTTATTCAGCGATACCACGACCTTCCGACGACGCGTAGCCGCTAATTAACGGCGATCTATATATAGTTATAGGCGTTGGAGGGTCGCTAAACGTATCTAGGGCGTCGATCTCGACTGGCTTAGGCCATCGCCGGCCACAGAAGGGGCAGAGCAGCCCGACGGAGGCAGCGCGTATTCTATCGTGTTTTTCGCGTTATGGGTGCGTGTCGCAGACCGTGGGAATCGATAGCGGTGGCTCGGGCATTTCTACCACTAAAATAGACGTTAAAACACATAGCCGAAAGTAAGAGATTGATTAGACCTACCGTTTAATATAATGCCGCCGGTTAGTAGGGAAAGAACGCAGGAAAGGGCTATATTCGCGGATATTATATGGTGTTGTAGGGGGGAAATTACGGTGGGTCTGGCAGTACAAGGATCTCACACATATACATAGGCCCGTCGCGTAAGGCTTTAAACACTACCCTATATAGCGGTAAAATAAAGCTTTTCGCGATCTATTCTATATTATCCCCTTCCTCGATAGCCTAGCTTATTTGTGCCTGAAATTCGGGCGGCATCGCGTCACCACAGAGGCCTGGATCGTCGAGGTAATTCTACTGTAACAGACGTTGGTATTCGGCAGCGCCACCAGTGTGAACTTGTGAGATAGCCAAGATAGGCTACACGCCGGAATTCTAGTGCTTTTCGATAATCTCGCGAAGCTTCAAATAAAAGCTAATAAACGGCCTTTTGAGGTCATCCTCTTCTGCCAGGTTAGCCTCGAAGCCAAGCCCTTGGAGCTATGCCTTACACCAAGCCTCTATCTCGGCGGGCAGCAGACTATCGATATCTATCGTCTCGAGAGGCTCCTACATTTCGCGAAGAAGCTGCTACTGTGGGCTATCGTCGTTATCATCGAAAGGAACGCCCCAGTCCGGGTCAGCGGTTATATAATATAAATCCCTTGGTATGCCAGATCTAACATTAGGTCGGTTCTTCTGGTTACGGATAATATGCCCATTCCATAGATAAACAAAGTCAGCAAGTTCATCGCGGATTATCTCGCCGTAGATAGCGTAGACGGCTACCTAATCGACGAGGCTATCTTCGCGGAAGAGGCCATAGCCGATTAAGTCGTTAAAGAAGATAATCCAGCGGTCTATAACGCCACGCCGCAGCTGCCGCCACCAAGACTCGATCCTCACGTTCCTTATGCTTGGGCCATATAAATAACAGCTATCCAGCCGATCGCCTTAGGCATAATAATAAATATTTCCATCTTCATCGGTATATTTGACTTTCTTAGGGCTAGCTTTAGCGAGTGACGCCTGCGCCGCTACCCACAGCGGCGTCTCTGTGCCGTAGTCAGATCTCGTGAAAAAGGGCCGCTTTTACAGGCGCCGGACGGCCTCAAGATATTATTTTAACGTGCTAAGAGACGTTATTGCTAATCGGCCCACGTAAAACCATATAATACAGCGGGAATAGGCGTCGATACAACCGTAAATCTAGAAGCCGACCTTCCTAAGCTTTTCATAGCCATCGAGGGACCACAAGAAGTTCGGTCCGGGCACGCGAAAGTCGCCTCTTTACTTAAAGTTACCATCACGGCGGCCAGCGACTTCCTCTAGAAAAGCAGCCCGATAAATATCGTATAGACGGCGCTATGAGACCACAATTTGCCCCTTCTAACGAACATATTAGTATAGCAAGCCCTTGCCAAAGCTCAAGGCCGCGCCGCTCCTCTAGAGGTCTTGGTAGAGGAATTCGACGGCGTTGTCGAGCCTCTCTTGTTATTCTTCAACGGTCCTGACCCGGCGTTTCATACCGTGCTGCCAGCGGACCTTCTTTACAGCCGAGAGGTAGGCGTGGAAGCCTCCTTAATAAAGCTCCCGCAGAATCGATATATCGGATAGCCCGAAGTTAAAGAAGAGGTATTTAATCCGATCGATTAGGGCGTCCGGGATATCCAGCGCCTAGTGTCTTATATCCAAGCCCCACGCCTTTAGCTAGCGTAGCAAGGTCCGTCTACTAATAATAGGATCACCAGCTTCTTATAGCCGCAAATTAGTATCTTCGAGAATATCATTGATTAGGGTATTCAAGAAATACTAGCCGTAAATATAGTCTTCCAAGACAGTCAGGGTCTAGCGGGCTATTGGACGAGGGGCAGTCCATGATACCAGCGCTCTTTTGAGCGTGATTTTTAACACAGGATTCCCACCGTCACCAACGATCGCATCATTCAGAAATTCAAGAATCTAAGTCGCTAAGAGGCCCTCATTGCGTGCATCTAAAATTAAGGCCTGATAATTTTCGATATTCGTTCGTGGCGGTATGTTGAAAAGTATATAGGTTACAAAGTGTGGGAGGGGCCACCGGTGTGGTGTCGTTGCACTGCGGGGGTTGATACCGTTGGCACCTTGTGATCTAATATCCCGCCGTACATGCGGCCTAGTGGCACAGCAAGGCGGCAAAGCAGCTGAATCGGCCATAAAGACAGACTCAGCCCCGCACTCGACTGCATCAGTGGACTGTTGTTTGTTCACGCAGCATAATACTGAATCGAATTTATTCGAATCAAAGAAATTCATTACGCTTTCAATTGCCCGGATTCAAAGATAATGGGACTACTATCCAAATCGGAGAACAAGAATCCAGCTGGCAGCGGCACCCAAGAGGAGAAAAAGAGCTGGTATGCGCGATACCACGACAAGAAGCGAGGAAAGCCAATCGATGATGAGGAACTGCAAAAGCATCTAGGTATGAATAAGGAGGAGCTCAAAATATGGGCACGAGATCGGCCGGGCGTGGGAAAGAATCAACTGGCCGGCAGTGCTGGAAAGGGGAGCATGTCTGGCCTCGGTGGTATGGCCATGGCTGATGGGCTTGGTGGATGGGGTCCTGAGGCCGAACCAAAGGAAGATAATAGAGGGCTGAAGTTCCCGCCTGCAAAGACTGGGAACAAGCACAATGGGACTGATGAATGATGGGCGCGATACTGAGGCGCGAGTTGAAGTAGAACGGTTCGGATTCCGACAAACAGCGACAGCCGACGTGGCCTATGCTGTGTGGGCCACCTGGCGCATTCAAAACTACAAAACGCTACTGCTGTGTGCAAGAGCCAAAATTCGACCATGAGCATGTCAATGAGTAGCCACATGGAACCGTGGCCGTTTCGCCTGTTGGGACTAGGAGGGAGCACCTTGGCTGACGCAAAGTCAATAAGCCGATTGGCAATATGCATCGATCAAAGGCACTTTATAGAGCACTTTATACTGCCTAGAATAGGCTATACTTCTAATAACATACCTTTTGTACATATTTATAAGGGACACACAAAGGTTCAGGCTTATATCTATTCGCTAACCTAATTAGACAGCCAACCTAAGAGAGCCTCGTGAAATTCCACTGGCACAGAGATTTGAGGTGCATGTCCCTCATTTGGAAAGCTAATTAGGTCGCCCTTAGGGATCCGAGCAGACACCTCGGGGCCTAGAAGATCGAATCTGCCTAGCTTCTCTGCAACTGCAGGAGGAGCCCACTGCGCACCGATTGCCGTCCTGTCCTTATTGCCAACGATGATAAGGGTGCGGGGTTTGAGATCATCGAAATACTGAGCGATGGGCTGCGTGAGGACAAGGTCGACGATCTTGGCTTGGCAATGAATGTAAGCCTCGCGCTGGGAGCCGTAGTAGATGTTCACGAGCATCCTGACCCAAGTATCATAGTCCTCGTCCCACTGACCGACGTAATAAAACTGCTGTTCGTAGCTCTTGATGGACTGATAGGTAGAGGAAGCCTCTTGGTCGCGTGACTGGTCGATGCTGATGTAGGGTACGCCCTTTTGGGTGTAGTCCTCCATGCCAACGGCGTCAACAAGGACCAGCTCATCCACAGTCTCGGGGTATTGAAGGCCGAACATTGTCGTGAGCATGCCGCCAAAGGAGTGACCAATGACGGTGACATTGCCCACGTTGAGGCTGTCAAGCAGACCCCGGGTGTTCCAGGCCAACTGTCTCAAGCTGAACTGGTAATCGACGGGCTTTCTGCTCTTGCAGAAACCAACCTGGTCCGGCGCGATGACGCGATATCCCTTGCCGGCCAACACACGAATCGTTGTCGTCCAGGTCGCGCCGCAAAAATTCTTGCCATGCAGCAGGACAGCGGTCTTGCCGTTGGGTTTGCACGTAGGCTTGACATCCATGAAAGCCATCTCGAGAGCCTGGTTCTGGCCCACAAAATTGAAAACATGGACGGGAAATGGATAGGTGAAGTTGGAGCCATTGAGGTCATCGGGCACACGGTCCGTGGAGATGGTACCGACGGCCTGTGCGTCGCAAAGACCTGCGCCTATAAGGCCTGTGGCAAGGACGGAGAGCAGAAAGAGTCTCATCGTCGAGGAGGTGATTGCCGTGAGAGAAGCGGAAAATTAATGATAGGGGGGAGGCAGGAAAGTCCGAAGCGAAAGGCGCAAACTGAGACGAGAAGGCGACGACTTTTTTCAGTAATTCTGGGCCGAGGTCAGAAGGAAACGTCGAAACCACAAGGTTGGCAGCATGCTACCAGTACGTAGTAGGCAGGCACATAAGTACCTACCTTACCTGGTACATGCAGCTCTGGGTACTATTGTTGAGCTCCTATCACCCAGCCAACATGCCCGCCAGCAGCAACACGCATATTGTCAGACTTAACCACCGGCGGGCCCCACAGAAGACAGATGATGTGATTCACTGAATCACACTGGTCCCGGCTTCATGCATGACACTCGACGGGGTAGGCCCCGATTGAGCTGTCCCCGCCTGGCAGCACGCGTTGCACCGTCTCTCCTAACTATCAATGACACAAATTGCTCGTTTTGTATGGAGTAGTCTCCGCAACGCGAGGAGCTTGGCCGTGGAGCTGGTGAATGCCCCGCGAGTTCCACAGTAGTACGTGTAAGTTCTATAGTAGCAACTCTTGTAGATTCAGCGGCAGGCGCTGTTCTTGAACGAGATTCAATGCATTTCTCGTTACTGCAGGAGAACGATCTGTCAGAAGCTAGAGCAGGGCACGGCAGCGATCAAAGGACACACACATGCACCTAATCACTGGACCCTAGGACAAGCCGCCAGGTACTACGTACTGATTCGAAACCCCTGCATCATCTGTTTGAGGCCAAGGCCTATGACATGAAGCGAAAGCTGGGTGAATTTATTGGTACCTGCAAATGTTCCTGACTTGTATCTTCATTCACCTAGCCTTGCCGATGCGGCACTCGCTCGCTTCGAGACATTCGCGCAAGGAAGGAATCCTGTCACGCAAGCGAATTACGCAATGCATGGCAGAAGGAGAAGGTGATGGCTGTATTCGGTTCGACTTTTGAGGCACAATAAGGGCGGCACAGCGGGCAAGGTCCTTCTTTACGCAAAGACGACAAACGAAGAGACCTTGTAACGTCGAACCTATCGGAATTCAGACCGCGCATGCGCGGCGTAATTTCCTGCGGGAAGCTCCCCCATCACCGCAGCATTCTCTAATGAGCCCGAGACGATTATATTCGATCCAGCCAATGCTTAGAACAGCGCCAATACAAGACGAATGATGGACCTGTGTCGAAGAAGCTGTCCACGTCTCAAACTCTCGCCGCTTTCACAGGACTGCCGGTATCCTATCAAGGTCAAGGTGAGCTCAGGTCCTGTCTGCTGTCCAGCAAACCGCCCCTTAGTACATATACACAAACTCCCTCCGAATTGGATTCATCAGCTCCACTCATCCTGAGAAACGACACCTGTCTATCCACCTGCTTCTTGCCACACTCGGAACTAATATCACACTGACCCATCATGGTCTCCGCCAACGACCCGGAAGGGAGCAACGCTTACTGTGTGACAGTTCCCTCCATCGTGTTCTTTGTTTTTACGCCCATTCTTGTCCTCATTCGATTATGGAGTCGCAGAGCAACAAGTTCTACTATCGGGATGGATGACTGGACAATTCTAGCGTCATTTGTAAGTCCGAGGTCTCATCGCGCAGAGTATAGTTTAGAAACAGAACGCTGACACATCAGGCTTGCTTATTGGTTGTCCAGATTCTCATGATACTGTCAGTGTCACACGGGTTCGGACGACACGTGAGTAGTCTTGCTGCCGATGACCGTTTGATGGCACTCAAGGTGAGGCACAACTGTCGGCTTTATCTACGGTGAAATCCCAGGCTAAGGGGGTGCATAGCTCTTTTACGTTGCGCAAATCTTCTACAAACTCACTATCAACCTGACCAAGGCATATATCCTCGCCCTTTCCCTACGAATCTTTGTCCAGCGCTGGTTCTGCATTTCTTGCTACGTTCTCCTGGGGGTTATTCTCAGCTACACATTTGCCACAACCTTCTCATCCATCTTTCAGTGCAATCCAATCAATGGCGCTTGGGATAAGTCAACAAGCCCGAAATGCATCGACTTGACGGTGAACTGGTATAGTAACGCCGGATTTTCCATTGCTACCGACATTCTGATCCTTCTACTACCTATGCAGCCAATCTGGGCCTGTAAACTTCCTATCAACCAGAAGAGAGCCCTGATACTGGTTTTTGCTCTTGGTGGTTTGTGAGACCACCGTACCGTTCTTTAACATAATTCACATGTGCTAATACGGCTTACAGCGTCACTGTTACGTCCATCATGCGTGCAACGACTTTAAGGTTTTCCACAACAACACCAGACATCACTTATGATTTAACCCACCTTTGCAACCTCGGACTTAACACCGCTAATCTCTTTGCGCAGATGATATCGCTTCGACACTTTGGACGCTCATCGAACAGAATGTGGCAATTATCTGTGCCTGCTTGCCGATGTGCCGTCTGCCACTTGCTAGCATACTCCCCTCAGTCTTTGGCAATACCGCAAGGAGCCAGTCTAACAACCTGTACGGATTTAATGATACGCCGGAGAACAACTCGAGCAGCCACAGCAGCACCTAGCAGCCGTATTCAGGCGCTGCAAAGACCAGCGGCACCAAATGCCGCATCAATAACTGCAGCGTCGCACACCATAGCGATGAGGTGAGCGAGCAGTATATTCTTGACTCGATAGAACGATAGGCGGTGATTATGAAAGCGGAAAGTAATACCAAGTCGGATTGAAAGATACGAGATGTCATATGCAAGGGGTACACGCTCTTTGGACTTAGGAAAAACACTTCGTGTTAGACCGAATTATATATTATATAGCCACTTATTGCAGATATAATCCTTACGCTATTGGGCTACTTCTTCCTGTCCCTAGTGGGCGGTGTAAAGTTCCTTAGCTATCGCGGTTCATCACAACAATTCAGTCATCTTCCACCCGCGAGTGCGCCGTCTGCATCTCCCACAGCCTGGTGTACCGTCCCCCGATGGCCAGCAGCTCCCCATGCGTCCCCCTTTCCACCACCGCCCCCTTGTCCATGACCAGGATCAGATCCGCGTCCACGACCGTCGACAGCCTGTGCGCCACCGTGAACACTGTCCGCCCAGCGCCCAGCGCCCTGAGCGCCTGCTGCACGCTCGCCTCCGTCCTCGAGTCCACCGCGCTCGTGGCCTCGTCCAGCACCACGATGCGTGGCCTGCGGAGGAGAACCCGCGCGATCGCCACCCGCTGCAGCTCCCCGCCGCTCAGTCGGACGCCGCGCTCCCCGAGACGCGTGCCGTACGCGTCGGGGAAGGACATGATCTGGTCGTGAATCTGGGCGGCCTTGCACGCGGCTACGACGTCGGCCGGCGTGGCGTGGGGGTGGGCGTAGCGGACATTGTCCATGATAGTCTGGTCGAAGACGGACGGGTCCTGTGGGACGATGCCCAGGTTGTCACGCAGTGAATCTAGCGTCACATCGCGCACGTCAAGGCCGTCAATGGCGATGCTGCCGCCTTGGACGTCGTAGAAGCGGTACAGGAGCTTTAGGACCGTGGATTTGCCACCGCCCGTCTCGCCCACCAGGGCCACCGACTGTCCCGGCAAGGCTGTGAACGAGACGTCGCGCAGGATCGGGCGCTGGGGGTCGTAGGCGAAGGAGACGCGGTCAAAATCGACGCGTCCCTCCTTCACCACGAGCTCTCGCGCGTCAGGCTTGTCCTGCACTGTTGGCTTGTTCTGCAGCAGCTGAAACAGCCACTCGGCATTGATCAAGTGCGCGGACGTCTCGCGGAACGTCCACGCCAGCTGGGACATGGGCTCGCGTATCTCGGCCCAGTACACCACGAGGAAGACGAAGCTGCTCACCTGCGCATCGCCCGTCGATATGCGATAGGCTGCCAGCGCTGCAGCGAGGACCAGTCCCGTGTCCAGCACGAACTCGCGGAGAGCCTCACCGTAGTCGATCCAATCGTAGTAGCGACGCTCTGCTGTGACGTGGGACCGAACGACGCGGGCATATCTCTCCTGCTCGAATGTGCGGCGGTTGTGGTAGGCCACAGTGGGCCAGTTGGTGACAGAGTCGTAGAGGACCTCGTTCTCGACGCGTGCCCGCTCGCTGGAGATCCTCTCAATAGGGACGGTGCGTGAGATGGTCTTGACGTTGGAGTAAATATGTAGGAGAGACGTTGTCAGCAGGATGTAGCCCATGTAAAAGTCGAACCGGGTGGTCAGGTAGACGGCCGCAATGGCAATGTCGATGAGCATGGGCCCAATGGTAAAGGCGTTCTCGATGATCGACGTCAAGTCCGTGCCCTGCTCAATCGCCTTGACAAGCTTCCCGGAGCTCTTGGTCGTGTGGTAGTCCATGGACAGACCCATGACGTGGGCAAATGAAGCCGACTTGAGCTGCGAGTAGGCGAACTGCGAGATGCGCGTATTCGCCATGGTCTTGAGCATGTGTGTCATGCCGCTGCCTGGGAACCGGAGGAGGCCCCAGGCGATGATGGTGGCCCAGGGTACGTGGCCCGTGACGGCGGTGGCGGCGAGGCTGTCCGTGACGGCACTGAGCTGCTGTGGAATCATCACGATGAGAACCCGCTCCAGTGATACGCACACGAGCATGATGAAGACCCAGAGCTGTGCGTGGCGGTCTCTGTAAGGGACGATATATGGCAGAAAGATAGCGAAGCCTCGCAGGTACCCTACCCACCCGCCCTGCTCGGCCATCCGCTGCTTCTGCAGTCGCTTGATCTCTTTTTCGTCTTCGTCTTCGTCGTCATCCTCTTCGTCCTCTTCCTCGTGACCACTCGTCTGTTGATTGATTGAGCCATATTCTGCAGGGCCATCGCCATCATCAGAGCCCTCGCCACTGTCTCGGCCGTTGAGAAGGCCTCGGGTCTCCTCCTCGTCTTTCACAGGATGGAGGTGGGTCTTTTTCACCAAGATCGCACTCCAAGCTACCATGAGAGACACAGCCACGGCACGGCCAAGGATGACGACGCACTGGACCGTTTCCCAAGTGTCTGGCGAGTCGTTGAGTATGGCGCGGAGAGCGAAGATTGCAACATCAGCGACAGCAGTGGATGCCCAGGCGGTAAAGTAGGCCGGCCAAAAGGGCTGACTCGATTCAAAGAGAGCGACGGTTAGACAGAGCCAGACAAGTAGAGAGCCGAGCAGGTAGATGGGCGTGTCTGGCGACGGCTTGCCCTGTGTGCCGAGTCGGGTTCGGATCGCAAACAGCACTGCTTCGAGAGCCTGGACAATTCAGTCGCTGGGGATGGAAAGCCAAGAAAAAAGACAGTAGTTGACTCACGAAGGATAGTGAGATTACCCACGATGCTCGCAGTAACCGTCTGTGATCCAGGTGGCTCAGAATAAGCGATGCAGTCTTGCTCTTCTTAGGAAAGAAAGGCCGGATCGCCAGGACAACGAAGAACAGGCCTGCCGTCGCAAGAGGGCTGAAACTTTGGAACTTGCCGATTGCAGTCCAGTTCGTGTGGTTGAGAGCCATTTGACGATGTTGGTAGCCCTTCAAGGTGTCAGTAAACGGTAGCTGTGTCTGCCTTGTGCAAAGCTCTGTCGCTAGTCGCGTCTTGCAAAGGCTACAGCCGAGGACGCTTCCATGTTGGTTTTCTCATCTTCCTCCTAAACACGGTCGACAACAAATATAGCTCTGGTCAAGCTCGGCGAGCCCAAGATGGACTAGGCTCGCTGACTTGCGTCGTCCAGCTTGACTCACAGGGACGCGTCACTTGGAATTTTAGACGCAACTTGAAAGGCGCAAGGTGGAGACAATCGTCAATGCAGTCGGCACATGTTCGACAAGTGACTAATTCGGGCCATTGCAAGTGTATTCTGCATATAGGTCTTGGAAGGCTTTGATAAACGAGACAGATTTGATTTTTAGCAATGTACATATAAAGTAAGCACACCGAGGGAGACTGCACCGTCCATGTGTTAAAGATAACGCGATTATATCAAGATGTATACTGTCTCTGACGACGTCTCTGCTCTTTATTCAAGCGACATCAAGCGCAACAGAGAGTAAAATATTTATCGCGGCGCAGAGACACCAAGTCGCTTAAGTCGCTAAGTTGATATAGAGTTCGTGAAGCCTCATCGATCACATACGACCATACCCAGTGGAAAATACGGGATCCCGTCCGCTCTCCCATAGTCAAGCCGCTAAGGGGCTGATTAGTAGTTGGGTCGGTGACGCCCAGCGAATACCGGCTGTTGTACGTTTTTTGAGCTTCTGCCCTTTTCTTTTGCCTCTTTATTTTTGCTCGCTTGATCCTCCAGAAACCAACTATCTAGTCAAGTGCTTGCAGAGATACTATCCAGGGATTGTTCACGAACAAACTCAACTCCTATCTCGGGCGCGTCCTCGTCTTTGGAGAGCTGCTCGGCTGGAAGGCAGATGCCCTTGCGCCAAAGGTGTTTCTAAAAAGGAATAGACAGCTTCCGATTACTATCTCAAGCTATGGAAATTCTTGGCCAAGCAAAGTCTGTTACGAGATTGTCGCTGCACTGTATGGAAGTGTGACACGCACACAGCCGTGGTGATTCGGACCATCCATACTATCCATGCCCGTACAAACTGTCTTCCCACACCCAGTCTGGGCTGCAATCTGTGCATACTTGATGCGCACAATCCTTGCCCTCGCAGATCTCCTCGCCTTGCGTGCAAGAGCCGCACTCGTGGCATTTCCAGCCCAGCTCCACAAAGCCCTTCATCCTACATTCATGTTCACCGCAATGACCCTTGATCTCACATGTGGTTGTCGAAAGATCCCAGCCAGAGCAGCGCTCCAGGTTGCCGTCCGAGTCTCGATTGTTCTTTCTCACTGCCGCTTCGCACTCTTCAGCGGATTCTGGCAGCAGCATAATGGCATCTTCGGGATGGCCGCAGGTCAGGACGTGTTTAACCAGGAGGCACATGTTTCTCGAGAAGTGAAGAGATGGTCGATGGCAAGATTCTTTGTGGATTTTTTTGATGAAAGGCAAGGGTGCTGTGTCTTTTCATGTTATCTTGGAGAATCAGCAGAATCGCCTCCCACATATGTACTCCTGCGGAGTCAACGCATAGGCTTTCTGCGCTGTGCCTTTGGAACATCAATCAAATATCGTCATGGTTGTCCTTGGCCAACTCAACACTGACCGGTTCTGTAAGTGCGGGAGATGATCCCGGGGCATGCCACGTGTTTTAATCACCCCTCACCGAGAAAAAGGCAACCAGAAACCCTCTCGCCCATTCCTCCAGTGACAAAGGACGTCACACAAGTGCCACAGCGGGCCGAAGACGCCTGCCAAATGCTGTGCTACACGCCCTTCGTCAGCATGAGTGCCCGACCGACATTGGCACGTGTGAAATGCCACAAGCTTGTCTGTGGTACCCAGTTTGCAGCGGTCTATCTCATGTCTGGTCATAGGTGCTGTTGGCCCAGTGGGGGCCCAATGTCGTGGATTCGAGATGTGTTTGGATGTTCAAGCTGTCTTTGATCTCGTTAACCAGCGCGCCATTTTCGACAGCAAAGCGGACCAGCTAGATAGCGATGTACGTATACCGCACAGCAGCGTGAAGAAGAGTTGTCCACAGTGCGAGCCTGCTTGCCCAAATCCTGAATAGAGTGACGTTCGGCTCTGAAGGGCGCAGGAGAGTTGCACTTTTCGACGAATGAAGAGGTCGCTGTGAAATCTGCACAAGTCGACAGGCCAGTAGCCGGATAAGAGCCCCCAGCTTTGATTCTGACGGTCTGGTGCTTGTAAAAGGCAGAACAGCCCAAGGGCTGGGCGCTGCAGCAACGTGGAGAGCAAGGGCTGGCCATGTGACGTGGCCCTGGGAAGATTGACGTTACATACGTGGGGTGGTATACCCAATTCATGTTCATAGTCTTGTTCTCGTGAATGGATAATTAACTACACCGGTCTGCTTACATTCGTGGCAATGCTCACTTCCGGCATCGTAAAGGCAATCAGCGCAACAGGCGCCGTTGGATTTTTCCACCACACATACTTATAAGCAGATTGGAGCATGAGCACCACAAACACCCTGGTATGCACTACGACGATGAACATCGTGCAAGCAGAAGAAAAAGGAAATTACGCACTCATGGCGCCTTGTGGCTGATTGACTGAACTTTGCAAGTGATGTCTAAAACCAGGCGGTCCGTGGCAGAGAACTGAAGTGTACCCGGCTAGGCAGGCCGGTGTGTTTACACTAACCAGGGGCCAGGATGCCCAGAATCTACAGCTCTTGTTCGAGAGGTGGCGAGGGCACTAAAGACGTAGCCTTAGTCTGCAGCTGTCACCGAGCAAGCGGCGGACGGCGGCCCACATGGGCACCGTGCTGAAGGTCGAGGTATTGCCCATAAGGTACATGCCATGCCCGGCACGGGACAGGGGGATGTTGATGCGGCGCGAGGCGTTGAGAAAGCTTGGGCGCCCAGCCTCAATGCTGAGGACCACTGAGACACGGTCACGACCCTCCCCTCATTGCCTTGGAAGTTGTCCACGGTGGCCACGCGCAATCCTGCGAGAGGAGGACTTGTTGAAAGCCGTGAGATCATTCAAGACGATCTGGGTCGTCGAGCCGAGCCGAGTTGATTGCGAATCTTGTGTATTTGTCCGAGCTAAGGGGTGAAGACGGCAATATGGGATGCCAACTCTGTCACTATCTGTGCCTCAAGATATTGTCTGAATCGCTGGGTGTTTATCGATACAGGTGGACTAGGTGCATGTAGGGTAGGTACGGTGAAATGTTCGCCGTAAACACGACAAGAACGACGACCACAACAAATATAACCCCCCAGTTACCGAGCCACCCCTCCAATTCCTCGACCTGCCACCACTCCTCCTGGGCCCCCCCAGCCCTGCGCTTCTGGGGTGCCTCGACGGGGACCGCATACTGACATTGGTAACTACATGGTGTCATTGACAGCCCTCAGTCTGTAGAGACGGATATTGACTCACTCGCCCATATATTTGCGACCCTGAGACGTCGAGAGCCCGGCACCATCAGGCTGTGCATCCTGGGGGCGTCGGGTGACTCGGCGGATTCTGAAGATTTGATGTCTGGATAAAGGTAAGTATCTTGCAGACTATGTCCGAGCCCCGGAGGTTTTGATGCACTCACAGCGCCATATTTATCGATAATATTGAAGGAAGAAGGAGAACAAGTAGCACCCGTATAGTCCAGCCCTGGCAGTTCTCCGTCACCGATCGTTGGTTGGCGTAAGGTATTGCAGTGCCATCGTGATGTTGATGTAAAGGGAGAAAGGAAGAAGAGTGGACCAGCTCCCTCTCGGAATTATATATATGTACGTTAGAATGCACGGTGCTTATTAGAGCGGGTTTAAGCTTTGTTTACAGATATCTTACCTTCTTAGTAGGAAGGTAGTACCTATCTTACCTTCTCTCTTGCAGACTAACAATACTTAGTACATTTAGCACTTGGTACTGTGGAGCCGCATTGACTGCCGATGAGACGGCTCGTCAACCTTTCACTCGGCGCACAAAATCAACGACTTAGGCGGACAACACTGGCCAGGTTGACGTGGAGGTACCCGTCGACATCGACATTCCAATGGCTGAGGACACGTCTGCGAGTGTGGCCCTAATTGCCTCCGCGAACCCCGCGACTCCTGGGACATTGGGATCGGAATGAAGAATGACATGAGTGAGCCTAGAAGACTGGATCCTGCCTGTATTTAGGAGAGCCTCAGCCTGGTATATGGGTACGAGTAACCCGCGCCCACCCCAACTGGGCTTCGTGTCGCAATTACACTGACGTTTCGCTCACCACCAGAGCATTTCCTACCCTTTTTGCGTTCATCTAGTCCCGAAAGACGACATCTCGATAGCGTTTCCGCCGTTCACGTTGCTCGGTCGCTCATGATGCACCCTTACTTCCTCTGTCTTGAGGATTCCGCTATAGTCCGGGGACGACCACTTTGTTTGGGTGTTGTCCTCTAAGTCCCGCAGGGCCTCTTGGGAATCCTCCCACGCCGTATTCGACGAGACGGCAACAGACCTCTGGCTATAATGCCCATGGGAACCGTACAGGTTTGTCTGCCGTGCTTCCGGGGCCATGTGATCGCCCCACGGTTTTGCGGCGTACGGATTGCTTCGGTTGTACTTGGATCGGTTGTGGCTTGACTTGAGCTCCTGATACAGCATCCTCCTGTTTTTCATCATGTCAGACAGGCTGGTTTCCGTGTTGCGTTACGCGTGTCAGTCCAACTTACAGCATAGGAATGGATACAGCCATGATTGAAGCAGCGGGCTCCGTAAAGGACCAAATGGTCAAATCGACGCGATCGTACGTGATATCGGGGCTCGTCATGTTGACGACCATGGCTGCTTTGACAATGCCGGTGGCTCCGGCACTGAGGGGAGCATTAGCTAACTCGCAATCTAGTAAGGCTTCCACTCGAGGGTTGTCACATGGCGCCCAAGCTCATGGCCGCGGCAACCCCAATCATTTCGCGGCGACGCATCGAAGCGCCCATGATAATCTTCCATGGTAGGGCGGCCAAGACGAAGTCCAGAATGGCCGAATAGTCTGGTCACACGGGGTTAATTCACGACGCATCTCCAAAGATACAATTTCGGACCCTCGACTCACAAGCAGCGAATAATTGGAACTTGACTAATTTTTGCAGGTCCCAGCAGGTTCCTTGCACGTCTTTATCCCACACTCGTTTCGTAGGCGTGCATTTGGTGAAGCCGAAGATCCAAACCAGGTTCATCGAAACGTTGGTCGTCACAATGATAAAGACGAGCAAGTATTTCATCCAGGAGGCATCGGTGATCCTATACAAGGTCAGAGCAAATGACGATTTGCTCGCTGTGGTCGCTATGATGGCGAATGTCGCAAAGAGGATGGTGAACAGGTTGATCGTCTTGAGGTCTTCTTTGCTAATGGTCTCCATGTGCTGGCCAAAGCCGAGGCTGACAAGGTATGTTTGGATCGCCGCAGCGGTGGTCAATGAAACCTATGGCAAAAACGCATGAGCATACGGGCCACTTCGGTTCGTCGGGGTTCGTCGGAGACATACCCATGAGAGGATCAACACGTGGTCGTCCCACCACAAGCCCTTGGCTCGACAGAGCTTGCAGTATAAACGGAGAAAGAGCAGTATCGCTGCCGCCGCCGTCAGCGACCACAACGAAGCGAGAAGCTGAGCGCCCCTGTCATCCTGCCCCATGATGAGAACGTCGCTCGCAATTGGTCGAAGCAAGAGGGTTGAAGTCGGGAGAATGGTGACGCTCGAAAGGGGTATAGGTGAGGATCGATGCTGGGATTCACCGCGGAGATCCCCCTTCCCGAACCGTTGTCATAATCCAGATGAAAGACGTAAATCTTCGCTTCGTATGTGCAAGTCGTTTCAGGCGTTGGGGCTGAGATTATAATTATATCATACACGGCACGGCGCGAGTCAGTGTTCCGCACTAGTCGTGCTGGTGGCTGCCTGTCCCAGGGGCCGGGTGCCACCACCCTCATCTTCGCGCGAGGTTAGATTATATAGCTCCAGTCGGTGGCATTGGGCGACCGAGTCTTGTCCCTCCCTCCAGGACTTTGCTAGTTCCAATTAGTTACATCCTCGAGATGCCGGGGACCCGGAAAGCTGAACCTACCCCGTCTGTGGCACGGACCGCACGCAACTATTGATGGGTTAGCGATGCTGCGCGTCTTTGTGGCCGGCCATGTCAAGGGGAATGCATACTGAGTTAATTGGGACAGGACTTTCAAACAAAGGTTGACGGGAACATGAAGCTACATATAGGCCATGGCACGACTAAGCAAGCGGTCACGAGGCTGCCCGAGCCTACCCTACACCCCCTACTTGCCTCCGGCGGCCCCTGCCGGGGGGTTGGCCTCGCTTCCCTCGATTAGCTTAATTTATATTACTGTAATCAACATATGTAAGCTAGAACTAAAAATCAGTTTCTGTCCACCCACGCATACGGATACTGGTACAAACGCGTGGTTTGGTTAACGTTAGAAACATGAGCGCTAATGTACATTCCACATGCCACCATAGAACGCAGTTGGAGATTGATTAGGCCGAAGCAGGCATCTTTATGGAGAGGCCATAAAAGCGCGACCTTATGCGCCCCTAAAGTCAATCTGATCTATGGTACTTACATGGGCGCGCACAACAAGGAGTAATCCCCAAGACTTCTGCCTTGGGCTGCCCTACGCACAGCCTCCTGTCGGCACTCTGAGTTTCAAGGCACCTGAACCTCTGACTGAAGCATTCAAAGAGACCTGATTTATCATCATTGTATCATATGTGCCATGCTGAAATTGCTTACAGAGCCACGTCCAAGGCGGCTCGCGCGACCCCATGCACAACCTGACCTCAGCAAGATTGTCGACCAATCGGTAAAAGAAAACAAGTCTATTGTCGCTGTGTCTATCAACTACCGTCTGTCTCTCTGGGGCACTGCGTACGCGAAGACGCGCATCAACACTAAGTGACGACAAGTTCACATCCTGGCTCGCAAGCCAACAGATAAAGGGACGGGAAATTCCAGTTGTATTGTAGTAACCAGCACTTAACCAGTAGTCCCAGCAGTAAAAGACATGCTCGCCCGCCTCTTTCAACTCGCGCACCTTGGCTCAGCCATAGGAGCAGGACTTTTGATATTCTTTCGTGTTTCTTCAGACTCGAGCTTCAGAGCTTAGAGGCCAGAAAGTCGGCAGCCTCGGGCGCATCGGAACCGTAGCCAAGGTGAGGAGCCAAAACAGCGCCAGCCAAGTTGCCATCGCAAACCGTGTCGCGGACAAGGCCGCCGCAGAAGACCTTGTACCTGTCGCGAGGAAAGTTGGGGATCTGACCGTCATCCCTGCGGAATTGGGTGTCGCCAAAGCAGACGGCGCCCTTGATCTTGTCCTTGATCTCCTCTTCGATATCCTCCACGCCGCGGTGGACGACGGCTGCTCCTTGACTATGGCGAGAGAGCGTTAGCTGATTGATGGCCATCTCAGGGGGAGTGGGCGGGCAGAATTACCTGTAGCCAGACACAACAATGTCAGCGTCGGGGCACTTTGTGTGGGCCAAACGAAGCATCGACTTCATTTCGTCCTCCGACTCCCGATCAGTCCCGCCAGGAAGGTAGTTGGGAGCCAAAGCAGCATCGTAGTTGACACCCTGGACGGTCAAGTCGCGGCCGTCCAGACGACGCTCAAGCTCGCGGACCAGGTCAGGGCCGATGATCGTGCCCATGTTCCCGACCTCTGTGGAGCCACGAGCAAAGATGAGCACGACATCGCCGCACCTCGACAACCCGCGCGTAAGTCCGTTCTCGCTTGTGGGGAGAATCTGGCGAGCGGCGAACTCTGGGTTCGCAGTGACGTCTTCTGTCGTGACGATGGGTGCCGGTACGGCGACACCAGCTGGAGCAGCGATGGCAGCAGACGCCAAGGCGAGGATGGACAAGAGTTGCATGGTGACTTTGGCGTTGAGCGAGAGAGACGAAGTGAAGTACGAAGACTCGAGGGCTGATGCTGAAGAAGCTGGAAGAGTTGCAAAGGCTGGCTGTTGCTGCTGAGCTTCTCATCTCCAAGGCGGGAGGCGTTCACGTCTTTATACTTTTCTTCTTGTATCCCCTTCTCAATGTCTACCGCTTCGAGAATCTTACTTTCCACAGCTGACACTGATTGCTTTTGGATACCATGCCTAGTTTGGGTCATGAAAGCGAAAGCCCACCGACTCCCCATCTCTCAAACTTTGCCAGATGCAGCATTCCACAATGCCTCATAGTAAACGTACCTAGCTGGAGGCCAAGTTGCTGCACGCGACTCACTACTCAAAACGCGCCAGTACTAAAATAGATCGAGTCGCGAAGTCGATTGTGGGGAAAGTTTAAAATATGCAAAGCCAAGACCAGAAGCCGAGGCAAGAAAGCCGACGCCGCGTGTTGTAACGCGACTTGAAACGGCATGTTTCATGCAGAGAAACCCATCTTTTCCCCGGGCTCAACGCTTTATGAGGGGTCGGCGATCAAACGGCGGTGATTCAATCACCCGCCGATTCTAGACTTGTTGAAGAGATGCGTTTGTCCGAAAAGGGGTTTGAGTTGCGAATAGCTTCGGGGGACTATCATCCGAGTGTGGAGCGGAAACGCGGGGGAATACGGGGGTGGGGGAGGCTAGTCTAGTCTCAGTCCTGCACACACTTAATTAGAGTACAACTGTAAGTGCCGGCAGGACATGTTTCTAAGGGGAAAACAGGATAGTCCATATAGAATGGATCCATGGTCACGAGACTTTGCCGCATTGAGCTGGGAACGGGCTCATTAGCGGCCGCCATGCCATATGCTTCCCAAGGCTCGGGAAAATCAGATACACTCGGGGGAGCTAATCGCAACGGCTGGCCTAGTTCTTTAGCGCAGTAATTTAACGAAAATAGATATGTTTAACTGCATTAAGACTAAAGGAAGATATAGTGACCTACCCTAACTGACCGGCGTTAGGGAGGCTTAGTTGTCGCTAGATATATGATATAAAGCTTACGTACTAAGCACGGTATCCTAGTAAATTAACTTATATAGTAGACTAATATTATCGAGTAAGATTATTCCGGTTTATAAGTAAAGTACTATTACTATATTTCTGTCGAGGGCCACGATAGCTTTATAGGGGCACGGGGTATATAAACGCTAACTAGTAACATTTCTTCTCTAACTCTCGATAGTACGACCGAGGGCTGTGATACTTTTTATTCTAATTATATTATAATAGGCGACGACTACGCGAGCCTCTGGAAAGAATAGAGAATCTTTATAGACTAGTTAAATAGAGTAGAACACTATAGTCGAGGAGGACTACTCCGGTTTCTTAGCTTTATACTACTACTGCGTATCCGTGGAGGGTCACAACATGCCAACTATTACCAAAGGCCCAGAAGCAAGGAACACAGCTAACGTCCCGTCCCCAACCCGCGATGGCACAGCCGAGGAATGTGATAACTTCCACTTTGTCAAAAATGGCGATGACTGTCGGAGACTCAGAGCCTCTGCCAAGAGCATGGCATCACCATGGACCTATTAATGAAGTGGAATACTGTAATGAAGGCAGACTGCTTCGATCTTGAAACTTAATGCTTTTACTGCGAGATACGATACGTGGGCTCAAAAGGGCCACACGTGTAGTTCTATTTTCGCAGCGTATGACAGCCTCGTTCTCGAAATGCGTTTCGAAACGGCAGTTTCTCCCCCCTGCCTGCATAGGGATAGCACCTTGACCTGCTGGGAGGCCCTCATGGATTACTCATCATCCCCGGAGCCGGTGCCAGCGTCCGACGGCGTTTACATAAATAATTAACGTTCGGCCCGCTCGCTAGTGCGGAGTCCACCGTAGAGTCTGCGGACGACACTATGCCACCATCGGTAGGATGTTTTCCATGGTCTTCCGCCCTGAATCATGGCAACCGCAAAGTCCAGTCGTCTCCGCGGCTACATGGAGTGTCCTCCAGTCGCCATTCATGTCAGCTTCGATGGCAGGCTCCTGTCGGCAGCCTCGTCGGCTGACCGAATGCACCTGTGGTTGGCTGAGGTGGCCACTCAGCCCAGCCACCATCAGCATCACCAGGTTTCTGCTGTGCCGCACTCAGTCGACTCGAAAAAGTCGCTAGCGCTGGGGCAGAATCTAACGTTAGACGTCTATGGTTTAGCGCTGCGGACGCACGCCTGCCTGTGCAAAAGTGCGAATCTCTTGATAGCTCTACATAACCCAACCCCTGTAAGTTTATAAAAAGAGTACATAGACTGCGCTGGCAAGGAATTGAGAATAAATTAAGATAGAGTCTTTATTCTTGACTATTACTAGGGCGAGGGTATTGACACACCTTAAGAACGATCGAATGGTTAAGGGGTGAACTGTATTGTCTTAGGCATTATAACACTCATAGGCTACAATTGCTGCTCGATATTGGCACCAATCCTGACAGGGATATTGCTTGCTAGGACAGACCAGCACCTCCGCACCCGACCCCTCGCTCATTGCTTAGCTAGCTAGCACAACAGTCTTGTTCCACATGTTAGACCACCTCGACCAAGCATAGCGATACCTGCTGTGGCACCGTCGCATCATGCCGAACAGACCGCATGCGCCCAGCTGCCGCGACGACTTCGAGATCGCTATTATCTGCGCGCTGCTGTGCGAGCGCAATGCTGTCGAGGCTGCTTTCGACGAGTTCTGGGACGAAGATGAAGGTGGCGATCGATACGGCCGTGCCAACGGCGACCAGAACCACTATATTACTGGCCGTATGGGAGCCAATAACATTGTTTTGGCCTAGTTGCCGCACATGGGCAAAGCGAACGCTGCTAGTGCCGCTGTAAGTATGCGGTCGAGCTACGTTAATATTCGACTCGCACTCGTCGTTGGTGTGTGCGGTGGTATGCCTCACGATACGCACGGTTAAATTGTCTCTCTAGGCGACGTTATTATTAGTAAGAGTGTGGTATAGTACGACTTCGGCAGGCAGCACCCCGATAAGTTTGTGCGCAAGGATAGCGTCGAAGATAACCTGGGCCGACCGAATAAAGATATCCGAAATCTAGTAGCAGTCTTCGAATTAGATCGTGGGCTCGATACGCTTGAGGAACGATCTGCGCAAATACTGCAAGGATTGCAGCAAAACCTGCCTCTTAAACGGTCCGGGAAGTACGACTGCCCTCGGGCCCAAATCTCAACACAATCCCCTGGCCCTGCTGTCCACGTGCATACAGGGGTCATTGCTTCGGGCGACTTGGTCCTTCGGTCGGCTACCCATCGGAACAAGATCTTTAAGGAGACTAAGGCGATCGGATTTGAGATGGAGGGAGCGGGCGTCTGGGACGAGGTCCCCTGTATCGTGATTAAAGGGGTGTGCGACTACGCGGACAGCCAAAAGAACAAGGACTGGCAGGATTATGCGGCAGCAACGGCCGCTTTAGTCTCTAAGGCCGTTCTTGAGCGCTATTTACAAACAGACAAAGCCGTTCAGCCATCATCCTACCAAGGCGGCTTGGACATCGCCAACCACGAATTTAGCCCACAGAACAACAATACCACTGCGGTCCAACAGAATTTCGTTGGACCAGCCAAGTTTTCTAGTCAGTTACGAGTTCCCTTGTTACATTGAATGATCAGTATTATTTACATGTTCAACAGCTCAAGAAGGAACTATAGATAGGAAAACCGCCCACCAAGACAAGAAAAAAAGTATGTCATTTGATGGCACCAACTGCGGTACATTCTGGACTACACCTTCTGACGCCGTCTAGATTGTCTGCGCTCGCTCGCCTTTACCCAACTCGGCGCCCGCCGGCACGACATCGAGCCTGCCCTCACCGGCACCTGCGCGTGGCTCTTTGCTACCCCCGAGTTTAGCGAATGGTGCCGTCGCGACCGCCTCGACGACTACAACGGCGTGCTCTGGCTCAAGGGCAAGCCCGGCGCCGGCAAGTCCACGCTGATGAAGCATGCCCTCTACTACTGCTAGGACTACTTCCCCGACCACTTGATCGCCGCGTACTTCTTTAATGCGCGGGGCGACGCGCTTGAGAAGTCGCCCCTAGGCATGCTCAGGTCGATCGTCTACGAGCTTGTTAAGCACGACGACGCCGTCTACACACTCTTCGTGCCGCGCTACGATGACAAGACGCGCCTGAATGGTCACGAGATGGAGGCGGGACTCGGAGGCCGCACTATGGGCCTTCCAAAGGCATACGATTGGTCGTTCTCCGAGCTCCGCGACTTTCTTATTGAGGTGATTAGATGGCAAGGGACGCAGAACGGAGGTGCGGTTAGACGGCCGTTGCTCCTGCTAGTCGATGCCCTTAATGAGTGCTCCGACGACGGCGCTCGTACTGTCGTGAAAGCGCTCGAGACGCTAAGTAGCTGCGCTGCGCAAGCTAATATCACGCTCAGGGTATGCCTATCGAGCCGTTATTACCCTTTAATCATAATAAAGAAGCACCTAGAGGTCCGTCGTGGATACCGTAGACGGGCATAGCGAGGATATTGCTGCCTATATTAGCGATACGCTCCTAGGAGACAACGCGGACCTTAAGGCTGCAGTTTAGCGTAGGGCAAATGGTGTCTTCCTATGGGTGGTGCTGGTAGTTGGGTAACTTAATATTGCGTACGACGACGGTAAGATTAAGGCAATGTGGATAGTCCTTTAGTCTATGCCAGACAATCTCGAGTAGATTTTCGAGGCTCTGGTGAGCCGGGAAGGGGGAAACCGAGAGGAGACGTTACTGGCGCTACAGTGGGTATTGTTTAGCTAGCGGCTACTCTTCCTCGACGAGCTCTACTATGCTATAACATGGGCTATAGGCAAGAAGGAGGCCCCGACGCAGCACCAGCGAACGTCGGATGATATGCGTCGACGGATTATCTTAGCCTCGCGAGGCCTTATTGAAGTGCGGAAGCCGAGGCTTCGCTATACAATGTACTTAGACTCGCTACGCAGTAGTGGCGACGATGACCAGCGACTTCAGGTCCAGTTCATCCACCTAACCGTCAACGACTTCCTTTTCCGCCAGGGCCGGCTTAGCCAGCTCGACCCGACTCTCGGTCCCGACCCTATCAGCGCGACTTATGGCCGGCTTTGGGCTATCTGCTAGCGCTGCATGGAGCAATATATGGCATGGGATCAGAACGACGTTAAGCCACTCCAACGACAGCCAAGCCCAGAGTCGCTCACCCAGCTCCAGCATGACTACTCGTTTCTCCGCTACGCCACCCGCTACATCTTTACCCATGCGGATAAGGAATTGGCACGTGCTATCAATATAGATTCGCTAAAGGCAGTGGTCTCATGGCTCGAGAAGCAGGCGACGTGGCTCGAATGGTGGGTAGGGTTCGTCCGGGCTACTGCGGGCGACAAGAGGATACATATAAGGGAGAATGTGGACACAGACCTTCTCTATATCTTGTCTTTTTTTGGCTATAGCAACCTGGCACGGATTGTGCTAGCGACAGAGCAGCTTCGGAGCAAGGTTGATCTTAACGCATAGACCTAGGTCGGCCGCTACGGGACGGCGCTTTGTGCGGCCGCGGCGGGGCCGGAGGGCAACACAGAGACGGTATAGATCCTGCTCGCGGCCGGGGCTGATATATATCTCCAGGCCCAGGTCGGCGACTTCGGGACGGCGCTCTGTGCGGCCGCGGCGGAGGGCAACACAGAGATAATACAGGTCCTCCTCGCGGCTGGGGCTAATATAAATCTCTAGGTTAAGGTCGGCTTCTTCGGGACGGCGCTTTGTGCGGCGGCGGTAAGAGGTTATATAGAGATAGTATAGATACTGCTCGCGGTTGGGGCTAATATAAATCTCCAGGCTAAGGTCGGCTACCTCGGGACGGCGATCTGTGCGGCGGCGTCGTCGTGGGAAAACAATATAGAGACGGTACAGATCCTACTCGCGGCCGGGGCTGATATACATCAGCAGGCTAAGGTCGGCTTGTTCGGGACGGCGCTCTGTGCGGCCGCGGCGGGGCCGGAGGGCAACACAGAGACGGTACAGATCCTGCTCGCGGCCGGGGCTGATGTAAATCTCCAGGCCCAGGTCGGCGACTTCGGGACGGCGCTCTGCGCGGCGGCGGCGTCGGAGAAAAAAAATATAGAGACGGTACAGATCCTACTCGCGGCCGGGGCTGATATGCATCTTCAAGCCCAGGTCGGCGAGTACGGGACGGCGCTCTGTGCGGCACAGAAGAACGGGCGTCGTGGCGTCGAGCAGCTACTACTCGAAGCCGGGGCTCGTTCCCGCAGCCCGAGCTCAGCCCGGACGAATACGCCGATAGAGACAGAGACTCGGGATACCGCTACCACGCAGACTACGGCGCCCGTCGAGGACGCGGCTATACATACGCCAGCCTTTGTGACGGGCAGGATATGGAGGCACCTTGTGCTATCGGCAGTGGCTGCCCTTCTTCTCTCTTTTGTTTTTAATTTCTTTGCCTACGGAGAGTCATAGGGGTCGACAGAGATCTATATAAATATGTGTAGCCTCGATTCCTTTGCGCCTAAAGTTGAATTTGGACTCGTAGCTACTTCGGCGAGTGATATCTGGGCTCTCGGATGCTATATATTTCGACTTTGGTCTAAAGAAGGCCCTTTCTCGAATCCTCAAAGTTCGACATGACCTCAATGACGAAGCCGTACGCATTTGTCATATCCACTCCTTCCGCCAGAACATCGCCACAGCCATCAAGGCCTGGAAGAAGGGCCACTACCTCGTTCTAGAGAAGATCCCATCCTTCGCACTGGTTTACCCGGACAACAAGGATGATACGAACGACGTCGAGGTCTGGAGACGGCTCCTCCATCTCACCGACCCTAATAAGAAGGACCGCTAGTTAAAGGAAGCCGTGGCTAGCGTCGTCAAGCGCACATTGTTGTCACGCGATATCGAACCAACTGGAGCGTATTTCAATGAACCAGTGCGTGGATAGATACGTCTAGTCTAGTATTTGCTCTTCTCCAAGAGAGTGTGGAATTTAGGACGCCTATTCTCGTATGAGACGAAAGGAAATATAAATCCAAGTATTGCAGATCGTTAGTCAATACATCATCGCCACCTAGCACACAATCTCGACAATATTAATATCTCGTGAGCATCTCGTCTTCTGTCGAATAAGAGGCCCGCCTCGCAGCCTCCGATTTCCGAATCGGGCATCCGAGTCTGAGACTTGTGGAGCAGACTCAACAGACTCGACTGACGTCTGGACTATCCATCCATCCACGGTCACGGTATTTGGACATCTTGGAGGGATTCTTCGTCAATACTTTCCCTCGCTGTGCTTCAAGTCCTCCTACCAGCCAAGTACAACAGAGAAGACCAAGATGAGGTCCATAGTCTCTTAAATCCTCCCCTGGCACACCTTCTTCCTCCTGAAACCCTCGCGGCGCAAAAAAACGTCCCCTATTTCGTCATGGGCAACTCGTGCGCCCGCTTCCTCGCCCTAACACTGACCCAGCGCCTCACCAGGCAAGGAGGTAATGTTGCTGGACAAAATGGCCTTTAACCACACCCATGGTGGCGGCCTAGGATCCGTTCCACGATATGTCCGGCGTTGGGGAGGTTCTACGCGTCGCTGCTGGGGCGGATGCAGCAATAGGGGATGTCTATCCAACTGTATAATGATCATCGCATTCTTCACACTGTCGCAGGCCCCTTTTCATCACTCGACGCAGCCTTTGGCGTCTTGCCGTAGTCCAAGCGCTCCCATTTCATCAAGACACCACACAGCAAGCAAATCGCACCACTGCCAATAACAATGTAAAACTCATCCGCAATCACCTGCACCACAGCCTCGACACCACGCATGCGCGCCTCCGCGTCATCCGAGCGCCAGACGCTGGACGACACACCAGCCAACGCCTCACGCACCTCATGCTCAGTAAAGGCGCCGTCCTGGTTGATGGCGTCCTGAAGCAGATCGAAGCCGACATTTTGGTAGATGGCCCCCGCTACCGCGAGGATCATGGCGATGCCCGTCATCTGGGTGAGATTGCAGATCACAGAGCTATCGACCCTGTCGCGCGTGTTCTTGTTGATGACGTTGGAGACGCCCTGCGAGTGCTGAAAGTGCATGCCTAGACCGATGCCGATGAGGGCCTCGAGACCCATGACCTGCGCCTCCGACGTGGACAAGTCGGAAATGGTGGCGGCCATGGCGGCTGCGCCTGCTGTGGTGAAGATGCCCGCTAGGATGAAGATGATCTTGTAGAAGCCGACGCGTGGTAGGAGAACGCCACCTGTGAGCAGGACGACGAAGATAAATACAATGACGAAGGGGAGGATACGCTCCGTCTGCTCGAGGGCGTCATGGCCTCGTGCAAAGGCGAAGTAGAGCGGTGTGTAGTAGAGTGTCACAGCGTAGGCAGCGCCGGCACAGCCAGCGGCCAACCACAGGGGGATGAGATCGAGCCGTCTGAGCATGTGCATGGGGAATGCACGCTCTTCGCGGGTGGTGAGGATGCAAAAGTATTGCTGCAAGCCCCAGACAATTGTGGTCAGGATAGAAATCACCCAGAGGGCAGTGGACGACGCTGAGCCCCAGTCCCAGATCGGGCCGGAGAAGGTGATTGCAATCGCGAGCAGGACCGGTGCGGCCGCGTTGAGAGCGACGCCCGATGGATCAATCTTGAGCAGACGCTGCAAGATGGATGTCTTGGGCGCGAGTGAATGCGACTGCACGGAGAGCAGGGCCCCGATAAAGGCGGCACCGACGAGTGGGAGGTTGAAGTAGAAGGCCCAGCGCCACGTAGCCGACTGGTTCTCGGCAAAGGCACTGCCAATGGGCCCGCCGATGACTAGGCCAGTAGCCCACATGGCAGAGATCAGACCGAATGCGCCAGTCGACTCCTCCGCGGTCGCAAATACCGCGATGAACGTCATGTTACTAGACTCGTTAGCCAGAGGGGTCAGTTCTATCACGCAAGGGACACGTACGTTTGCTGAATCACCGAGCCACCGATGCCCATGATCACACGCCCGACAATGACCGTGGTGATGTTGGATGCCGCACCTGCCACCGCCGCACCCGCCGCGAAGATGGCCAGGTGGATGAGGTAGGTGGTCTTGAGGTTGAAGCAGTAGATGATCTTGCGCGCGTAGGACAGCACGGCCATGTTGGCGAGGGAGTACGATAGGCCGATCCAGGGGAGGAGCTCAATATTGCCAAAGGCCGCGTACATCTGGGGCTGGATGTTGGCCACGTTGCTGACATCGTAGCCTGGGTGAAGAGAGTGAGCACGAGGCTGGCATTTGCAGAGGTAGACTGAACCTACCGCTGATGGCACTTGTGAGCAGAAATACGGCCATGGCGCCCTTCCATTTCCACGGGGCCATGCCGGCTCTGGGATGGGTGGTGAGAGTCGTCTCCTCATTTTCGACGGGACTTGGCCCCTGCGAGCTCGTCGCTCTCGTCGTCTCAGACATGGTGATGATGTTTTCTGATGGTCAACAGATAGGGGGGCTAGAATAAAGGTACAAGAAGCAGAAGCGGATTGAATTGAGTCAAAAGATCAAATAGCTTTCTTCACCTCTTCCAGGCTCTGCTATCGACGCTCACAATCTGCGTCATAACAGAAAGGCGAGAGAACCGTACGACGTGGTGCAGTGCAACGCGTGGCGGGCTCTTTTTAAAGAAAGGCTTGCATGCTCGACGGCGCCTCCCGTTTCCCTGATGCGTGATCTGTTCTTCCTTCTTACGAATATGGGATCTGCAGCCGTCTCTGGTGATGACAGTTTGTTTCATTTGGGGGCCACGGAGTATTCCTCGCGTCATCCATTGCACTTCATTGCGGCGCACGTCCATCGTTGCGCTGGATCATGCCCGAGTTGGGAGCACGCGCCGAAGAGGAGCGCCCGTGCGAATCCATCGCCAGCCAGTGAATTGTCAGCCTGGGCACGCTGTGCCTCCGGAGCGCGTCGCTGGTCACCGGTAGGTAAGCGCCAACGGGCGCCGGGCGCTGCGTGCACGTAGACATACGCCAGTTGGTATTTCGGCGGATTGTCTCGTTGTGCACATATCACCTATCACTGTGAATGGAGAGCGTTCCCTCGCCGGCTTGATTTTGTCTCGCGTTCGGGGGGCTCAGTCTCACTGAGGCACAGGCGCATGTCCTTTTTGGCCAGAACAGCGTGCATTGGGCGGCAAAAGTCCATCGCACAACTCATTGATTACCTTGGAATGGCAGACAGACATGAGACGGACCGCGAGTGCTATCGCGGTGGCAGCCCTTTCGGAGATGCATTGTGCGACATGCTGGCTTGGGGCGCTCAGCAAAAGGAGCCTTTCATCCGTCCGTCTCCTTTGAAGCCTCGAGTCCTGTTCCATCTGGCGTACAAGGCTGTCGCTCTTCCGAGACGGGAACAACCACCGCCGTGTTACCACGCGCATGCGCGAACTGGCGCGGGCTGGCCCATTTCATCCAGTCCCTCGAACCGTGCATCACAAGGAGGCCAGCACAGGTCCATGTAATGGCGGAACAAGGTCAAGGACAGTCGTTTCGAGGGCTCCCATGCTCGGTCGGATATTGCTGGAAAATGATGCCAGCGAAAGCCCGGGTGGCACAAGCGGCGCAGACATGGCATGGCGGTGCAGGTGGATTGCTGAGCGTCGCGTTCCAAGGTTCATCTTACTGCTCGCGGATCGACATGAAGCGTCGCCATCAACTCTGTGACTCAACGACATGGAGTCACGAGGTCCAAGACCCGACCTCTGCCTTCAGACATCCTGTCGCGCGAGCACAAGGCTCAGCTGCGGTAAGGCTCGGTGTTCCCAGGGCTGGATGGAACCAGGGCGAGGCTAGAGAGCCCCGAATCGCGTTTCGACGATGCCGCCAGCCGCATCTTGTGCGAGGTGCTATACTTGGTGCCTGGCTTGGATGGAAGTGGCCAGTATACTCGCAGAGACTTGACTGGAGTTCCCAAAGGTCTGGGTATATGATACGTTACAGCAGGGCGCGCGCCGCAAGACACGTGGCTGAGCGGCTCCCACTCCAAGGCAGATGCAGCCATTGCCTCACATCGTGCCATCGTCATGATCAGATGGGCGAGCTGAACCTCATGAAACTGTTAATTTCCGGTATTCAACATGCTGTGAACGACGAGCAGCGCGCCACTCTCGTCTCATATTCTCGTCGTCGCGTCATGTGCTCAGACACTGCCTTGTCGCCTACGACGACGATCAGTCGCTTCTGTGAAAGGACTGGACAGCCATCTGGCGGTCAGAGAACGGCTGAGACAGACACACGTGTTTGACCAGCAATCTGCCTACCCGAGGGAGGTGTAGTCGTCAGCGCAAGGCATTCTGCGACACGCACGTCCACGCTCGCCATTGTCTCAACTGAGTCGCAGGTCAACGTGGCATCTCCTTTTTACCCGTTGCCAATCTGATTGATTCATTGAACTGCATCCTGAAAGCGGGGGCAGCGCAGCACGCGAATGATGCACGGCATGGCATGGCATGGCCTCCACGCACGCACGCACGCTGTCTCTCACGTTTCCGGATTCCGAAGATGCGGAACCGTGTCAAGCGATTCGCTTCATGCTCAATGGGCCCAGCCGTCGTGTGGCATTGCGGCATAGCGTAGCATCGCGACGACATATGCTCGTGCTTCTGGTTCTGGCAACGGGCTCCATTGCAAAGCAAGATTGCTGCTGCTGCTGCTGCTGATGGTGGGCATGTGTGCGCTGTCACGAACCGGAAGGCCGGGTCAGGCCGTCGGAGGAGAGCGAGCGGGCGAGGCGCTGCTAGCCGGCGTTAACGGGGTCGCCTGTCGCCCGACAGCTGCCGTTTCGATTTCGACGCTGGATCGCGCGTCAAGCCAAATGCATGTGATGCCGCTCGCAGCGACCAACAACACGCGCAATTGTTCACCTCGTGCGTGCGTCCGTGGTAAATTGTAATTAGGTGGTAGCAGGCAACGTGGCTGATGCTGGAGAATTGGCCGAGCGTGGCCGCCAACCGCGTGCCGATCCCAAGTCAGAGCTTGGATTCTTTTAATTACTATCAGCTCATGTGATGGCGCTGGCGCTGGCCGTGGCAGCGTCGCATCAGCGCTCTCAGCTCAGCGGAATGGGTTACGGGCAAACGCCCGAGAGCCAAGACAAGCCAGCACGCACACGCAAGTAAGGTTAAAGTACCTGGTCCACTGCCCGGCCGCCACAGGCCCTAGTCATTGGCGCGCAGCCACTGTAGCGGACGCCTGGATGGGGACGCGGCGGAGCGGAGGCGTCGAGCCGAGGCTGGATCATGGATTGGCAGCATTGGCTTCGGTTCGTTGATCGGGTTCTTCGATACTTCGATGCTACGATGGGGGAAGGCTCGTCATCATCAGAGTGCAGCGCTTGCGCGGCGCTACCCTACGGTACGAACAAGCCAGTCGGCGGATGTCTCACCAAAGCCCCCATCCAGAGGTATAATTAGTGCCAACAATCCCATGATATCAGGTGGTTGCACACATCAAATCAAATCAACTGTAAACGGCCGGTCGGAAAGTCAGAACCCTGCATGCCAATGACGACCCTCTCGCCGTGCCTCATGTGCCGTCGGGGTCGGCATCACGGTCCCTTTGACATTTGTTGCAAGCCGCACTCAAGCCTCAAGGTTCTGCCTCGCTTCCCTTGGCAGCCATCTCGAATCGGGCCTAGAATAGGAGATGGGGGCCACAGGACCGCTACCGCTACACGTAACACGACAGCCATCTCACGTCACGCCCAGGATTCGTCGTGGGTTCTCTGACAACGGACGGTCAACGCCAATGCTCACGATCGGCAGGACCGCGTTTCGCAGTGCTCCTTTTCCGTCCTTCGATGGGCTGGCCAGCTGGCTCACTGGCTGGCCTTATTCCAGGTATTGCCCGGTTGTCCAACCTACAGATGACCAAGTCATCAACGCCCACGATGACTGCATTGAGGCTTTCTCACAGGCTATGGCGGGCTCATCAATGATCATGGGTACGGAGGGTTGCGACGCACTACGGAGGACGAGTTCAAAAGTTATGCGTTGACGCTAAAGGCGCTAAGTCTGCATGTCGTTTAAATCCAGCTAGCTTTGGTGCAAATCCTACG
>NW_025764739.1:191920-195251 GCF_019669845.1 Emericellopsis atlantica | reverse complement strand
TGGTGATAAACTTCCCGGGGGGCTACTTCGGGCTAGACGCCAACTATGGCTAGTTTCTTGGCAACGCATAACTTTTGAACTCGTCCTCCGTACTGCCCCGCGAATCTCATGGTGGCTCCATGATAAGGATCGGAGGCCAGATCTCAGGTTGGCCAAGCTCTGGCTTGCGTTCAGCTGGTCTCGACCGCATTTCTGACAGCACGGGCCGACGGCATGATCTTCCCAGAGTTGTTGCAGCACGGCAGGGCGCAGCAAGACGAGATACGTACGTCCGTAGGCATTGGGCAGCGATGGCTTACGTAGGCAGAGACTTCGCTCGCCGCCGAAACGCGCGCCGATCAGGGTCCTTTATTAGTCGGGCAGGGGTCTGGTAGCCGTAGGCGGTGCGTAGCAACAAACAAGCAAGCAAGCAAGCAAACAACAAAGAGAGAAATGAAGAGAACGAACGAGGGGAGTCTGGAACGCATAGGGGAGGAGGGCGCTACGCCAGTTTGGGTAGCGTGGGCGGACGATCAACTGGGCAGCACGACTTCAAAGTTTCAATGCAGCGGGACGGCACATGCCATCGAAAGAGGGTCGATCACACAGTCGTCCGCGATCCCGCACGGGAAACATGGCAAGAAGAGCTCGGAATTAGGAGCTTGAGGGGTGAGCGGAAGATGGATTGAGATTTGAGCTTCGCCCCCGTGGTTGGGCATCGATGATTGGCCGTGGCAGGGCGAACGCATCTGTCGATGAAGATGAAGGTTCTTGCTTTGGCCTGCGCAAGACGGAAGGCCACTGTGCCGGGCAAGGGAGCGTTAGGGGTCCTGGACGAGAGAGAACCTGGTGATGTGCGCCGCCAATCGAAGGTTTGGTGGGGGATCAACTGGTGGCGAAGGTTCGGCTGGGACATCGTGATGGAGGCCCTGAAGAGCCTGATTATTCCCATAATCCCATTGCGCAGGGCACGGAGTTGTGGCAGGAACAGGTCTGGTGACGCTGGTTCATCGTTGATGCTCGAGTGATTAGTGAGATTGTGTGACTGTTGACAACAGCGGTCCGCTTGTCCGTCCTCCAGTCAATGTGAATTTGTGTTCACCTTTGCGCTCTGCCTCTGCCTCTGGCCATTAACGCCGCGCCCGAGGGCGTGTGTGCCGGCTGAGCCCCCCCAGGCTATTAGCTGCCTGCCTGCCTGCATATGCCACTATAAACGTGCGTTATGCAGTTAGATGGACTGCAGCTTTGTCCGGCTGTCCTCCATCCTCCGTAGTCCGTACCTCCGTTACAAAGTCCTACGCAGCAATTTAATCAATCATCCCTGGCTTGGCTTGGGTTACGCGTCCGCTGCTGGTCGACTGCTGACCAAGTGGCTGCCTGGCGGGCGGCCTGCGATTGATTAATCACCGCTTTCTTCGCCTTGCTCACGTCGCTCTCCTGCCTTTCAGGTAATTGATTGAGTTCAACCGTGCAGCTGTTGCATGCCAATCATATCCAGGTAATTCCGTTCGAAACGTGCCCCATCATAAAGAACAAAGTTACGGCGCCCATCTCCGCGCGCGATGATTGGAAGTTTTGTTGGACGGACATTAGACGGACACCTAGACGGGAGCCCTGAGGGGGCCTGAAGAGCCCTGACGATCGGAAATTCGCAGGGGCATCAGTGCACAACGGAGCTGACGCTAGTCCTGATCGGTGATCCGTAACAGCGATGCCAGCGCCGCTCGTCAGTTCAAGGAACCAAGCAAGCTGTGCACCTAATTAAATATGCACGTATCGAAGGTCTTGTCCGCTCCGCCATTTGACTCACAGTGGTGACAGGGCTGTCCCCGGTGCCTGGAATTCGAGACTTTGGGCTGTGGGGAGCCGCGAGAAGGTTCTTTTAATTTTTTTTCTCAGCAGCGCCAGCTGGCAGGCCGAGGGTCCAGTCTTGCTTCAAAGAAATAAGGGGAGAAGCAATCAGAGTCGCTCCACTGGCAAATTCAATCAGAAATCACCGAGGCTGCACGATATGGGCGAGGCGTGTTTGGAGTGCATGTCAGGCACGGTCGGGGCGGCAACATTGAAAGCAACAAACCATCCAACAAGGGAATAGATAATGATAATAATAAATAAGCCGACCCCGTAAGAGTCAGGCTACCGCATAACCAGAACAGTTGGGTACCTATGGGACATCACAAACGCGACACCGAACAAAGAGCGACACCAGCCTGGTGGCTCTACGGATACAGAGAGCCTTGCGATGGTCACGGTACGTTCCGCCACGAGCTAGCTGCCAGTAGGCTACTTTTCTCAACACCAGGAATGCCATCTGCCATCGCAGCAGGTGCCTTGAATCGGCGTCGCACAGTCGTCGCTATCGATGCGAACGATGTCGGTGCAGCAATTCGACCATCACGATGAAAGTAACGAGTTGTCCTGTCATTGCGCGCGCGTGTGTAATCAACAAGAACCTGCTTTCGTTGCTTGTCCTCCTTTGTGCGACAACTTATTGTTATGGACACGCTGGCGGGAAATCTCAGCAAGCTCTAGTCATCAATCGATCAATTAATCAATCCCAGACTCCCGCCCAACAAACAAGGGTCCCCTCCTGCTGAAGAAGCATGTCTCAGCCTGACAAGCGGCAGACGAGGCTCTCGGTGCCCGAGACGTACGTACGCACAGACGCTGGCTGCTGCGCCATAATAACAATAATGAATTTTGGCTTGGGCCTCTGCAATGCCCAGGATTCCCTCGCACTGCTCAGGCACAGACAAACAAAAGGAGCCAAAGACAGCAAGCAAAAAAGCTAGGTCCCACTATCACAAGCTTTTGACAGTCCGAAACAGCCGGCGTGTAAGCGCCTGGAACTGGGCCCAGTGCACACAAAAGGGAGGGTGTTCGTAAGGCCGGGGCTGGACGGGCCTGGCTCTGGTCACTCGCTCTGGCCAAGCCCCTGTTGCCGTGCTTTCGTAAGCCCCAGTCGGAACCCGAGGAAAACAGTCATATCGGGACAACGCATCACAAAGCGCTTGACATCCTGGACACCTGTCTTGACTGAAAACTCTGCCCTTGCAAATCAGAAGAAGGAAACAACAAAGAATGAATGATCATTACTAGGATTACATGCGCTTTCAAGACGGCTCGTAAAGCCTCGCATCACTTCCGCAGGGCGCATTGCATAGGGTCTCAACGAATCCCCCGTTTGTTGCATACACTCAAGCGTCTCATCACCCGATCCCTGGCATCCAGAGGGCGCACGCCCCTCCCGTCCCTTGTCCGCGGGCGGGGGGGGGGGGGGGGGGGGGGGGGGGGGGGGGGGGGGGGGGGGGGGGGGGGGCGGGGGGGGGGGCGGGCGGGGGCGGGGGGGGGC